>NW_026948496.1:0-182578 GCF_035770615.1 Melospiza melodia melodia
TTTTCTTGGCTTCTTTGCCACTATCTAGACAATTTTGGAACTTTGTTCCCAACTAAAATGGTTTCAATAGTCTGATTGTGATCATACATTTTTACAAGGAATTTTTAAAATCTTTCCTCGAGTCCAGAAAGTCAAGGACTTAGATCTTTTTCTTCCCTTATCAATATTGCCATGAAATTGATAAATAAAGACCAACTCTTTATTTTTGTTTTTAACCCACGTAGATAATTCTCATCCATTAATCCATTTTGTGGACCAATAGCTGCCATTCTGATGGAAGCTGTCACTTCTTAACAATAGGCATTCTGTGACTATGTTGACTGCACTTTGGGTGAAGATCCTAACTGGTCTTAGATATACATAGGGAGAAATTTGCTCAGCCAGTGTCAGTCTTAAGCATGCGTATCAGAAGATCTTTCTAGAGCTGGGAATTTTCCCATGAAAGGGATTCAGTTAGGGAAGAGACACTTGTGCCAGAGTTTTACATTCTTCTTGAACACTGCTTAAGGAACTTAGATGCCATGTCCATTTGGATCTCTGTCTGCACAGAACTTTGTCATGCCAGCGCTTTGAAATGCATCTTGAAGAGAATTCACTAGCACAGAATGAAAGAGAGTGGAAGGGGTTGGTGGGGCTAACCAGGCCCAACCCCCCTGCCTAAACCAGGATACCTAGAGCCTCTTGCCCAGGATTCTATCTGGGTGTACTTTTAATGTCTTCAAAGATCCAGGCTCCACAATCTTTCTGGGCAGTCTGTGCCGTGGTTCAGTCACCCTGACAGTAAAGAAACATTTACTGATGTTCAAAGGCAATCTCCTGTATTTCAGTGTGTGCCCACTGCCTCTTGTCTTTTCCCTCAGCATCACTGAAAAGACACTGATTCCCTCCCCTTTGCACTATTGCTTCCATATGTATGTGTGATGCCATGTAGAGGTATGTCAAAAACCTCCCTGAAGCCCAGGCAGATAATATTCCCTTCATCTACCAGTCAAGTTGATTCATCAGAGGAGTTTAAAGTGATGTTCAGCATGAAATTCCCCTGAAAAATCATGCTAACTACATTATTTGGTCATCTGTCATGTGCCTGGCAAGGATTTCCAGGAAGAGCTGCTTCATCAACTTCCTGGGGATAAAAAAGAGGCTGGCTGGTTTGTACTATGGCGAGTCCTCTTAATTGCCTTTTTTGAAGATGGGTGTCATTTGCTAACATCCACTCTTTAGCTCCTCTTCTCATCTACACCTCGGCAAAAAGCTTTTCCACTATGTCTGGCTAGGAAAAACTGTGCCAGCACAGAAAACATCTCCCATCGTGTTCTAGAAGTTGCACGGATGTCTGCCAAGTGTTTGGCAGGAAGAAAAGAAAAGTTGTCCAAAACAGCTTCCAATCGAATGTTCCTGTGATTGGAAAAGTCAGGAGAGTGCAAAGGTACTGTTTTCTATCAGTTGGCAAGGTGCGCACACAATCCCAGTGTTGTACAGCTTGCTTCTTCACCTTCCCGAAGCTGCCGCTCTCGCCGGCTGCCGGAGCCCAAGAAGCGGCTTCGCGCAAAGACGATTGTGCCGCTCACAGTGCTCTCCTTAGCGCGGCTTCTGCCGAAAGACGCCCGGCAGCGGCTCTTACCTCCGGAGAGCATCCTACCTTCGTCTTTAGCTCCTCTTCTCATCTACACCTCGGCAAAACGCTTTTCCACTATGTCTGGCTAGGAAAAACTGTGCCAGCACAGAAAACATCTCCCATCGTGTTCTAGAAGTTGCACGGATGTCTGCCAAGTGTTTGGCAGGAAGAAAAGAAAAGTTGTCCAAAACAGCTTCCAATCGAATGTTCCTGTGATTGGAAAAGTCAGGAGAGTGCAAAGGTACTGTTTTCTATCAGTTGGCAAGGTGCGCACACAATCCCAGTGTTGTACAGCTTGCTTCTTCACCTTCCCGAAGCTGCCGCTCTCGCCGGCTGCCGGAGCCCAAGAAGCGGCTTCTTCGCGCAAAGACGATTGTGCCGCTCACAGTGCTCTCCTTAGCGCGGCTTCTGCCGAAAGACGCCCGGCAGCGGCTCTTACCTCCTGAGAGTGGCAGCTTCGGGAAGGTGAAGAAGCAAGCTGTACAACACTGGGATTGTGTGCGCACCTTGCCAACTGATAGAAAACAGTACCTTTGCACTCTCCTGACTTTTCCAATCACAGGAACATTCGATTGGAAGCTGTTTTGGACAACTTTTCTTTTCTTCCTCCCAAACACTTGGCAGACATATCTGCAACTTCTAGAAAATGATGGGAGATGTTTTCTGGGCTGGCACGGTTTTTCCTAGCCAGACATAGTGGAAAAGCGTTTTGCTAAGATGTAGACTACATAAGACGCGAAAGACGAAGGTAGGATGCTCTCCGGAGGTAAGAGCCGCTGCCGGGCGTCTTTCGGCAGAAGCCGCGCTAAGGAGAGCACTGTGAGCGGCACAATCGTCTTTGCGAGAAGAAGCCGCTTCTTGGGCTCCGGCAGCCGGCGAGAGCGGCAGCTTCGGGAAGGTGAAGAAGCAAGCTGTACAACACTGGGATTGTGTGCGCACCTTGCCAACTGATAGAAAACAGTACCTTTGCACTCTCCTGACTTTTCCAATCACAGGAACATTCGATTGGAAGCTGTTTTGGACAACTTTTCTTTTCTTCCTGCCAAACACTTGGCAGACATCCGTGCAACTTCTAGAACACGATGGGAGATGTTTTCTGTGCTGGCACAGTTTTTCCTAGCCAGACATAGTGGAAAAGCGTTTTGCTAAGATGTAGACTACAAAAGACGCGAAAGACGAAGGTAGGATGCTCTCCGGAGGTAAGAGCCGCTGCCGGGCGTCTTTCGGCAGAAGCCGCGCTAAGGAGAGCACTGTGAGCGGCACAATCGTCTTTGCGCGAAGAAGCCGCTTCTTGGGCTCCGGCAGCCGGCGAGAGCGGCAGCTTCGGGAAGGTGAAGAAGCAAGCTGTACAACACTGGGATTGTGTGCGCACCTTGCCAACTGATAGAAAACAGTACCTTTGCACTCTCCTGACTTTTCCAATCACAGGAACATTCGATTGGAAGCTGTTTTGAACAACTTTTCTTTTCTTCCTGCCAAACACTTGGCAGACATCCGTGCAACTTCTAGAACACGATGGGAGATGTTTTCTGTGCTGGCACAGTTTTTCCTAGCCAGACATAGTGGAAAAGCGTTTTGCCGAGGTGTAGACTACAAAAGACGCGAAAGACGAAGGTAGGATGCTCTCCGGAGGTAAGAGCCGCTGCCGGGCGTCTTTCGGCAGAAGCCGCGCTAAGGAGAGCCCTGTGAGCGGCACAATCGTCTTTGCGCGAAGAAGCCGCTTCTTGGGCTCCGGCAGCCGGCGAGAGCGGCAGCTTCGGGAAGGTGAAGAAGCAAGCTGTACAACACTGGGATTGTGTGCGCACCTTGCCAACTGATAGAAAACAGTACCTTTGCACTCTCCTGACTTTTCCAATCACAGGAACATTCGATTGGAAGCTGTTTTGGACAACTTTTCTTTTCTTCCTGCCAAACACTTGGCAGACATCCGTGCAACTTCTAGAACACGATGGGAGATGTTTTCTGTGCTGGCACAGTTTTTCCTAGCCAGACATAGTGGAAAAGCGTTTTGCTAAGATGTAGACTACAAAAGACGCGAAAGACGAAGGTAGGATGCTCTCCGGAGGTAAGAGCCGCTGCCGGGCGTCTTTCGGCAGAAGCCGCGCTAAGGAGAGCACTGTGAGCGGCACAATCGTCTTTGCGCGAAGAAGCCGCTTCTTGGGCTCCGGCAGCCGGCGAGAGCGGCAGCTTCGGGAAGGTGAAGAAGCAAGCTGTACAACACTGGGATTGTGTGCGCACCTTGCCAACTGATAGAAAACAGTACCTTTGCACTCTCCTGACTTTTCCAATCACAGGAACATTCGATTGGAAGCTGTTTTGGACAACTTTTCTTTTCTTCCTGCCAAACACTTGGCAGACATCCGTGCAACTTCTAGAACACGATGGGAGATGTTTTCTGTGCTGGCACAGTTTTTCCTAGCCAGACATAGTGGAAAAGCGTTTTGCTAAGATGTAGACTACAAAAGACGCGAAAGACGAAGGTAGGATGCTCTCCGGAGGTAAGAGCCGCTGCCGGGCGTCTTTCGGCAGAAGCCGCGCTAAGGAGAGCACTGTGAGCGGCACAATCGTCTTTGCGCGAAGAAGCCGCTTCTTGGGCTCCGGCAGCCGGCGAGAGCGGCAGCTTCGGGAAGGTGAAGAAGCAAGCTGTACAACACTGGGATTGTGTGCGCACCTTGCCAACTGATAGAAAACAGTACCTTTGCACTCTCCTGACTTTTCCAATCACAGGAACATTCGATTGGAAGCTGTTTTGGACAACTTTTCTTTTCTTCCTGCCAAACACTTGGCAGACATCCGTGCAACTTCTAGAACACGATGGGAGATGTTTTCTGTGCTGGCACAGTTTTTCCTAGCCAGACATAGTGGAAAAGCGTTTTGCTAAGATGTAGACTACAAAAGACGCGAAAGACGAAGGTAGGATGCTCTCCGGAGGTAAGAGCCGCTGCCGGGCGTCTTTCGGCAGAAGCCGCGCTAAGGAGAGCCCTGTGAGCGGCACAATCGTCTTTGCGCGAAGAAGCCGCTTCTTGGGCTCCGGCAGCCGGCGAGAGCGGCAGCTTCGGGAAGGTGAAGAAGCAAGCTGTACAACACTGGGATTGTGTGCGCACCTTGCCAACTGATAGAAAACAGTACCTTTGCACTCTCCTGACTTTTCCAATCACAGGAACATTCGATTGGAAGCTGTTTTGGACAACTTTTCTTTTCTTCCTGCCAAACACTTGGCAGACATCCGTGCAACTTCTAGAACACGATGGGAGATGTTTTCTGTGCTGGCACAGTTTTTCCTAGCCAGACATAGTGGAAAAGCTTTTTGCCGAGGTGTAGATGAGAAGAGGAGCTAAAGACGAAGGTAGGATGCTCTCCGGAGGTAAGAGCCGCTGCCGGGCGTCTTTCGGCAGAAGCCGCGCTAAGGAGAGCCCTGTGAGCGGCACAATCGTCTTTGCGCGAAGAAGCCGCTTCTTGGGCTCCGGCAGCCGGCGAGAGCGGCAGCTTCGGGAAGGTGAAGAAGCAAGCTGTACAACACTGGGATTGTGTGCGCACCTTGCCAACTGATAGAAAACAGTACCTTTGCACTCTCCTGACTTTTCCAATCACAGGAACATTCGATTGGAAGCTGTTTTGGACAACTTTTCTTTTCTTCCTGCCAAACACTTGGCAGACATCCGTGCAACTTCTAGAACACGATGGGAGATGTTTTCTGTGCTGGCACAGTTTTTCCTAGCCAGACATAGTGGAAAAGCGTTTTGCTAAGATGTAGACGACAACAGAGGCTAAAGAGTGGATGTTAGCAAATGACACCCATCTTCAAAAAAGGCAATTAAGAGGACTCGCCATAGTACAAACCAGCCAGCCTCTTTTTTATCCCCAGGAAGTTGATGAAGCAGCTCTTCCTGGAAATCCTTGCCAGGCACATGACAGATGACCAAATAATGTAGTTAGCATGATTTTTCAGGGGAATTTCATGCTGAACATCACTTTAAACTCCTCTGATGAATCAACTTGACTGGTAGATGAAGGGAATATTATCTGCCTGGGCTTCAGGGAGGTTTTTGACATACCTCTACATGGCATCACACATACATATGGAAGCAATAGTGCAAAGGGGAGGGAATCAGTGTCTTTTCAGTGATGCTGAGGGAAAAGACAAGAGGCAGTGGGCACACACTGAAATACAGGAGATTGCCTTTGAACATCAGTAAATGTTTCTTTACTGTCAGGGTGACTGAACCACGGCACAGACTGCCCAGAAAGATTGTGGAGCCTGGATCTTTGAAGACATTAAAAGTACACCCAGATAGAATCCTGGGCAAGAGGCTCTAGGTATCCTGGTTTAGGCAGGGGGGTTGGGCCTGGTTAGCCCCACCAACCCCTTCCACTCTCTTTCATTCTGTGCTAGTGAATTCTCTTCAAGATGCATTTCAAAGCACTGGCATGACAAAGTTCTGTGCAGACAGAGATCCAAATGGACATGGCATCTAAGTTCCTTAAGCAGTGTTCAAGAAGAATGTAAAACTCTGGCACAAGTGTCTCTTCCCTAACTGAATCCCTTTCATGGGAAAATTCCCAGCTCTAGAAAGATCTTCTGATACGCATGCTTAAGACTGACACTGGCTGAGCAAATTTCTCCCTATGTATATCTAAGACCAGTTAGGATCTTCACCCAAAGTGCAGTCAACATAGTCACAGAATGCCTATTGTTAAGAAGTGACAGCTTCCATCAGAATGGCAGCTATTGGTCCACAAAATGGATTAATGGATGGGAATTATCTACGTGGGTTAAAAACAAAAATAAAGAGTTGGTCTTTATTTATCAATTTCATGGCAATATTGATAAGGGAAGAAAAAGATCTAAGTCCTTGACTTTCTGGACTCGAGGAAAGATTTTAAAAATTCCTTGTAAAAATGTATGATCACAATCAGACTATTGAAACCATTTTAGTTGGGAACAAAGTTCCAAAATTGTCTAGATAGTGGCAAAGAAGCCAAGAAAATAGGAAAGAAACAAAAAGAGAGCAAAAGAGTCAGCTTCAGTGTACAAGCTCGTTCTAGAAGTAGTCTGCTGGGAAAAGGAACCCCCAGCTAAATTTCCAATGTATTCCTGCGCTTGATTCAGTAACTGGTCAATGTAAAAACCAATCCTTTTGTACAACTTCTTCCAGCAACAAAAACTCCAACAGGTTGACACTACCATCATGCCTGTTCCAGACATATTTAAAAGAGAAATGATGATTTTCTTGAAAACCTACTTACATAAAAGTTGCAAGATGGTGGAGGGATTCCCACATCCTCCTTCCTCCATCTGGCTTGAAAGTATATTTGATAAAATATGCAACAAAGCACATGATTTATAAGGGAGAGTCAAATGGATGATTTGGGAATCGATCTCTTGTTGATAGTAAACTTCATATCCACTCGGTGTGACCTTTTTAAAACAAAATGTGGAGCTGAGGCATGAATCTGCCACTACAATTGTAAAGCAAACATACACACTCCCCTTCATATGCCCCCCCCTCCACACACACCTAGGCACACACAGAGATCAGCATAGCAGATCATGAACACCTTGGAAAAGACTGAAATGCTAAATGCCTCTCTTGATGGGCAAAAGAGCTGGTGCAGTAATTCAAATGCCTGGTACAAAAATTCTGTTTAATATTTAGCTCCTATTTAAAACACAGCTTTTCATTTCATTCTATTTACAGAATATTTTCATTTCATTTGTTTCTTTAAAATTACTTAGTTCTCACCTGTTGTATGTCTAGGAATATTTTCTTCCAAAAATAGAAAAAAATAGATGATATCTTTTCAGCAGAAAACATTGGTTGATACAATTTTAAACCATCATGATATGGAAGAATTCTTCTGTCCCTCTCGAAGGTGGAAGAAGCATTTGGATCACAGATCATCTACAATGAAATACTTGACATGTTTAAGATGCTTTCAATCAATTTTGATCGTCAATTGCTTATTTGTTGTAAACAGTAATTTTTCAGTGAAGGGAAAGCGTGTGTGGTATATCTACATGATATGTTCAAAGGCAGTTCCTACTAATGGCCAGGCTGAATTCCAGTAAATAATGTCCCGAATGATATTTTGCCGCCTTCTTTGGCACTTCATGAAATCTTACCCCGATGAAGTGCTGAAACACAGAGATTTTCTCTTAGAGAGTGTCTCATGTTGTAACCTATCCCATGGATTTTATGCTGTAATTCTTATCTCTTTTAAAATTTACTATCTTCTGTACAGTTTTCATGAAACTTTCTGTTACAGTAGTGAATAGCACAGATAAATGTCATTTTGTACAACTTTGAATTTACCCCAAGAGCTGAGAGAAAACTTGATCCTATACTTCAATCCGAGTTTCTTCTATAGTCCAACTTTGTTTCTCTACCATCAAGCTTCTCCTTTGTTGCTGCTCCAAGCCCCGTCCAAGGTGACCTTGAATACTTTCAGGGATGGGACACCCACAACTTCTCTGGGCAACCTGTTCCAGTGTTCCAGCACTCCCACAGTAAAAAAGGCCTTCCTTTCATCTAATATGTGTAGGAAATCATAAATCTAGGCATAGAAGCTTGGAGTGCAAATTTGAAATTCTTTGGATTTGAAGCACATTTTATATGAATACTGACTTACAGATGACTAAAAGATGTTGATGGGCATTTGAGCTGACAAGTTTTGAAAAAGTGCACGGAAATTAAAATTGAAACCACTAAAATTAAAAACTCCTTGCCATTTTCTTTTTCCTCTCCTATTCAAAATTGCATATGTCAGATATCAGTGCTTCATGCAAACCTCTCAGATGCTCTCAGAGAAAAAGCTTTTCTTTCAGACTAAGTTGCGGTTGACGTAGAACACTAGCAGGAGTGAAAGATTTTCTGGGCATTGGGGCAGCACGTTCTCCTTGGATTTGTGTGCAGAATGCATTTTATCCAAACTGGAAAATAGATCCCAGCTCTGTTCTATTCATCATTCTTACTTCATCAGGCCAGAAGATTCTGTGAAAAGTAGCCTGTGGACCTTGAAGACAGCGCATGTGAACCAGATGAGAGGTGATAGAGAAGTTGAGGGAGAGAAGAAAGAGCATATGGCTGAAACCAGAAAGTATTTCTCCACGTGATCATGGAAGATTGCAGGAGCCACTTGATACTATCAAACCAGCCCGACTTGGCACTGGTGCCACTATGGGTCTGGGAGCCATGTTGCATATCGTGCATTTTAAGGAGCCAGCTGGCCACACACAGCCATATGCCCCCAAACACAAACCAAGCCCTTTTCTCTGGCAAACAAAACTCAGCTGCCCTGCTTCTGGATGGCAGATTGCAGGAGCCACTTGGTACTATCAAACCAGCCCAACTTGGCACTGGTGCCACCTTGGCTCTGGGAACCATCCTGCCTATTGTAGCTTTTCAGGAGCCAGCCGGTCACTCCCAGCCATAGGCCCCCAAACAGAAACCTCGGCCCGTTTCCCTGGCAAACGAAAGTAAGCTGCCCCGCTTCTGGATGGCAGATTGCAGGAGCTACTCAGTACTATCAAATCAGCCCGACTTGGCACAGGTGCCACCTTGGATCTGGGAACCATCCTGTGTATCGTGGATTTTCAGGGGCCAGCCGGCCACTCTCAGCCATATGCCCCCAAACACAAACCACGGACCTTTTCTCTGGCAAACAAAAATCAGCTGCCCCACTTCTGGATGGCAGATTGCAGGAGCCACTTGGGACTATCACACCAGCACAACATGGCACTGCTGCCACCTTGGATCTGGGAACAATCCTGCGTATCGTACATATTCAGGAACCAGCCGAACACTCCCAGCCACAGGCCCCCAAACACAAACAACGGCCCATTTCCCTGGCAAACAAAACTCAGCTGCCCCGCTTCTGGTGTGGCAGTTTGCAGGAGCCACTTGGGACTATCAAAGCAGCCTGACTTGGTAATGGTACCATCTTGGATCTGGGAACCATCCGGCGTATCGTGGATTTTCAGGGGCCAGCCGGTCATTCCCAGCCATATGCTCCCAAACACAAACCTCGGCCCTTTTCTCTGGCAAACAAAACTCAACTGCCCCTCTTCTGGATGGCAAATTGCAGGACGCACTTGGTACTACAAAAAGAGCCCGACTTGGCAGTGGTGCCACCTTGGCTCTGGGAACCATCCTGCGTATCGAGCATTTTAAGGAGCCAGCCGGCAATTCCCAGCCGTATGCCCCAAAAAGAAACCACGGACCTTTTCTCTGGCAAAAAAAACTCAGCTGTCCCGCTTCTGGATGGCAGATTGCAGGAGTCACTTTGAACCATACAACCAGCCTTACTTGGCACTGGTGCCACCTTGGATCTGGGAACCATCCTGCCTATCGTTGATTTTCAGGGGCCAGCCTACCACTCTCGGCCATAGGCCCCCAAACACAAACCACAGCCCTTTTCTCTAGCAAACAAAATTTAGCTGCCCCGCTTCTGGATGGCAAATTGCAGGAGCCACTGGGTACTACAAAAACAGCCCGACTTGGCACTGGTGCCACCTTGCGTCTGGTTACCATGCGGCGTATCGTGCATTTTAAGGAGCCAGGGGGCCACTCCCAGCCATATGCCCCCAAACACAACCCACGGCCCTTTTCTCTGGCAAACAAAACTCAGCTGCCCCGCTTCTGGATGGCAGAGTGCAGGAGACACTTGGTACTATCAAACCAGCCCGACTTGGCACTGGTGCCACCTTTGGTCTGGGAACCACCCTGCGTATTGTGGATTGTCAGGAGACAGCCGACCACTCTCGGCCACAGACCCCAATCAAAAACAAAGGTCCGTTTCCCTGGCAAAAAAAACTCAGCTGCCCCGCTTCTGGATGGGAGATTGCAGGAGGCACTTGACACTGTCAAACGAGCCCCACTTTCTACTGGTGCCACCTTGGGTCTGGGAACCATGCTGCGTATCGTGGATTTTCAGGAGCCAGCCGGCCACGCCCAGCCACAGGCCCCCAAACAAAAACCACAGCCTTTTTCTCTGGCAAACAAAACTCAGCTGCCCCGCTTCTGGATGGCAGATTGCAGGAGCCACTTGGTACTATCAAACCAGCCCGACTTGGCACTGGTGCCACCTCTGGTCTGGGAACCATCCTGCCTATTGTGGATTTTAAGGAGCCAGCCGGCTACTCCCAGCCACAGGCCCCCAACAAAAACCACGGCCCTTTTTTCTCGCAAACAAAACTTAGCTGCCTCACTTCTGGATGGCAGATTGCAGGAGTCACTTGGTGTAATCAAACCAGCCCGACTTGGCACTGGTGCCACCTTGGTTCTGGGAACCATCCTGCGTATCGTGGATTCTAAGGAGCCAGCCGGCCACTCCCAGCCACAGGCCCCCAAACAAAATCAACGGCGCTGTTCCCTGGAAAACAAAACACGCCTGCCAACTTTTTGATGGAGTTTGCAGGAGCCACTTGGTACTATCAAACCAGCCCAACTTGGCACTGGTGCCACCATGGGTCTGGTAAACATCCTGCGTATCGTGGATTCTTAGGAGCCAGCCGGCCACTCCTAGCCACAGGCCCTCAAACAAAAACCTAGGCCTATTTCTCTGGCAAACAAAAGTAAGCTGCCCCGCTTCTGGATGGCAGATTGCAGGAGACACTTGGGACTATCAAACCAGCCCAACTTGGCACTGGTGCCACCTTGGATCTGGGAACCATGTTGCGTATCGTGGATTTTCAGGGGCCAGCCGGCCACTCTCAGCCATATGCCCCCAAACAGAAACCTCGGCCCGTTTCTCTGGCAAACAAAACTCAACTGCCCCTCTTCTGGATGGCAAATTGCAAGATGAACTTGATACTAAAACCGCAGGCCGACTTGGTAGTGGTGACACCTTGGGCCTGGGAACCATCATGCGTATCGAGCATTTTAAGGAGCCAGCCGGCCACTCCCAGCAATATGCCCCCAAAAACAATCCACGGAATTTTTCTCTGGCAAACAAAAATCAGCTGCCCCGCTTCTGGATGGCAGATTGCAGGAGCCACTTTGACCCATCAAACCAGCCCGACTTGGCACTGGTGCCACCTTGCATCCTGGAACCATGCTGCCTAGCGTGGATTTTCAGGGGCCAGCCGGTCACTCTCAGCTATATGCCCCCAAACAAAACCCACGGCCCGTTTCCCTGGCAAACAAAAGTAAGCTGCCCCGCTTCTGCATGGCAGATTGCAGGACGCACTTGGTAGTATCAAACCAGCCCGACTTGGCACTGGTGCCACCTTGGGTCTGGGAACCATCCTGCGTATCGTGGATTCTAAGGAGCCAGCCGGCCACTCCCAGCCACAGGCCCCCAAATACAAACAACGGCGCTTTTCCCTGGAAAACAAAACTCGCCTGCCAACTTTTTGATGGCAGATTGCAGGAGAAACTTGGTACTATCAAACCAGCCCAACTTGGCACTGGTGCCACCATGGGTCTGGTAACCATCCTGCCTATTGTAGCTTTCCAGGAGCCAGCCGGTCACTCCCAGCCATAGGCCCCCAGTCACAAACCTCGGCCCGTTTCCCTGGCAAACAAAAGTAAGCTGCCCCGCTTCTGGATGGCAGATTGGAGGAGCCACTTGGTGCTATCAAACCAGCCCGACTTGGCACTGGTGCCACCTTGGGTCTGGGAACCATGCTGCGTATCGCAGATTCTAAGGCGCCAGTCGGCCACTCCCAGCCACAAGACCCCAAACACAAACAACGGCGCTTTTCTCTGGCAAACAAAACTCAACTGCCCCTCTTCTGGATGGCAAATTGCAGGAACCACTTGGTACTATCAAACCAGCACGACTTGGCACTGGTGCCACCTTGGGTCTGGGAACCATCCTGCGTATTGTGGATTGTCAGGAGCCAGCTGGACACTCTCGGCCACAGACCCCAATCAAAAACAACGGCCCGTTTCACGGGCAAACAAAACTCAGCTGCCCCGCTTCTGGATGGGAGATTGCAGGAGGCACTTGACACTGTGAAAACCGCCCCACTTGGCACTGGTGCCACCTTGGGTCTGGGAACCATGCTGCGTATCATGGATTTTCAGGAGCCAGCCGGCCACTCCCAGCCATAGGCCCCCAAACAAAAACCACAGCCTTTTTCTCTGGCAAACAAAATTCAGCTGCCCCGCTTCTGGATGGCAGATTGCAGGAGCCACTTGGGACTATCACACCAGCACAACATGGCACTGGTGCCACCTTGGATCTGGGAATCATCCTTCCTATCGTGGATTTTCAGGGGCCGGCAGGTCACTCTCAGCCATAGGCCCCAAACACAAACCTCGGCCCGTTTCCCTGGCAAACAAAAGTAAGCTGCCCGGCTTCTGGATGGCAGATTGCAGGAGCCACTTGGTACTATCAAACCAGCCCAACTTGGAACTGGTGCCACCTTGGGTCTGGGAACCATCCTGCATATTGTGGATTGTCAGGAGCCAGCTGAACATTCTCGGCCACAGACCCCAATCAAAAACAACGGCCCGTTTCACAGGCAAACAAAACTCAGCTGCCCCGCTTCTGGATGGGAGATTGCAGGAGGCACTTGACACTGTGAAACCAGCCCCACTTGGCACTGGTGCCACCTTGGGTCTGGGAACCATGCTGCGTATCATGGATTTTCAGGAGCCAGCCGGCCACTCCCAGCCATAGGCCCCCAAACAAAAACCACAGCCTTTTTCTCTGGCAAACAAAATTCAGCTGCCCCACTTCTGGATGGCAGATTGCAGGAGCCACTTGGGACTATCACACCAGCACAACATGGCACTGGTGCCACCTTGGATATGGGAACCATCCTTCCTATCGTGGATTTTCAGGGGCCAGCCGGTCACTCTCAGCCATAGGCCCCAAACACAAACCACGGCCCTTTTCTCTGGAAAACAAAACTCAACTGCCCCTCTTCTGGATGGCAGATTGCAGGAGCCACTGGGTACTATGAAACTAGTCCTACTTGGCACTGGTGCCACCTTGGGTCTGGGAACCATGCTGCGTATCATGGATTTTCAGGAGCCAGCCGTCCACTGCCAGCCACAGGCCCCGAAACACAAACAACAGCCTTTTTCTCTGGCAAACAAAATTCAGCTGCCCCGCTTCTGGATGGCAGATTGCAGGAACCACTTGGTACTAACAAACCAGCCCGACTTGGCACTGGTGCCACCTTGGGTCTGGGAACCATCCTGCGTATCGTGGATTCTAAGGAGCCAGCTGGCCACTCCCAGCCACAGGCCCAAAAATACACACAACGGCGCTTTTCCCTGGAAAACAAAACTCGTCTGCCAACTTTTTGATGGCAGATTGCAGGAGCCACTTGGTACTATCAAACCAGCCCAACTTGGCACTGGTGCCACCATGGGTCTGGTCACCATCCTGCCTATCGTAGCTTTTCAGGAGCCAGCCGGTCACTCCCAGCCATAGGCCCCCAGAAAAAAACCTCGGTCCGTTTCCCTGGAAAACAAAAGTAAGCTGCCCTGCTTCTGGATGGCAGATTGCAGGAGCCACTTGGTGCTATCAAACCAGCCCAACTTGGCACTGGTGCCACCTTGGGTCTGGGAACCATCCTGCGTATCCTGTGTTCTAAGGAGCCAGCCGGCCACTCCCAGCCACAGTCCCCCAAACAAAAACAACGGCGCTTTTCCCTGGAAAACAAAACTGACCTGCCAACTTTTTGATGGCAGATTGCAGGAGCAACTTGGTACTATCAAACCAGCCCAACTTGGCACTGGTGCCACCATGGGTCTGGTCACCATCCTGCCTATCGTAGCTTTTCAGGAGCCAGCCGGTCACTCCCAGCCATAGGTCCCCAGACAAATACCTCGGCCCGTTTCCCTGGCAAACAAAAGTAAGCTGCCCCGCTTCTGGATGGCAGATTGCAGGAGCCACTTGGTGCTATCAAACCAGCCCGACTTGGCACTGGTACCACCTTGGGTCTGGGAACCATCCTGCCTCTCGTGGATTTTAAGGAGCCAGCCGGCTACTCTTAGCCACAGGCCCCCAACAAAAACCACGGCCCTTTTTTCTGGCAAACAAAACTTAGCTGCCTCACTTATGGATGGCAGATTGCAGGAGCCACTTGGTGTAATCAAACCAGCCCGACTTGGCACTGGTGTCACCTTGGGTCTGGGAACCATCCTGCGTATCGTGGATTCTAAGGAGCCAGCCGGCCACTCCCAGCCACAGGCCCCCAAACAAAATCAACGGCGCTGTTCCCTGGAAAACAAAACACGCCTGCCAAATTTTTGATGGAGTTTGCAGGAGCCACTTGGTACTATCAAACCAGCCCAACTTGGCACTGGTGCCACCATGGGTCTGGTAAACATCCTGCGTATCGTGGATTCTTAGGAGCCAGCAGGCCACTCCTAGCCACAGGCCCCCAAACAAAAACCTAGGCCTATTTCTCTGGCAAACAAAAGTAAGCTGCCCCGCTTCTGGATGGCAGATTGCAGGAGACACTTGGGACTATCAAACCAGCCCAACTTGGCACTGGTGCCACCTTGGATCTGGGAACCATGTTGTGTATCGTGGATTTTCAGGGGCCACCCGGCCACTCTCAGCCATATGTCCCCAAACAGAAACCTCGGCCCGTTTCTCTGGCAAACAAAACTCAACTGCCCCTCTTCTGGATGGCAAATTGCAGGGTGAACTTGATACTAAAACCGCAGGCCGACTTGGTAGTGGTGACACCTTGGGCCTGGGAACCATCATGCGTATCGAGCATTTTAAGGAGCCAGCCGGCCACTCCCAGCAATATGCCCCCAAAAACAATCCACGGAATTTTTCTCTGGCAAACAAAAATCAGCTGCCCCGCTTCTGGATGGCAGATTGCAGGAGCCACTTTGCACCATCAAACCAGCCCGACTTGGCACTGGTGCCACCTTGCATCTGGGAACCATGCTGCCTAGCGTGGATTTTCAGGGGCCAGCGGGCCACTCTCAGCTATATGCCCCCAAACAAAACCCACGGCCCGTTTCCCTGGCAAACAAAGTAAGCTGCCCTGCTTCTGGATGGCAGATTGCAGGAACCACTTGGTAGTATCAAACCAGCCCGACTTGGCACTGGTGCCACCTTGGGTCTGGGAACCATCCTGCGTATCGTGGATTCTAAGGAGCCAGCCGGCCACTCCCAGCCACAGGCCCCCAAACACAAACAACGGCGCTTTTCCCTGGAAAACAAAACTCGCCTGCCAACTTTTTGATGGCAGATTGCAGGAGCAACTTGGTACTATCAAACCAGCCCAACTTGGCACTGGTGCCACCATGGGTCTGGTCACCATCCTGCCTATTGTAGCTTTCCAGGAGCCAGCCGGTCACTCCCAGCCATAGGCCCCCAAACACAAACCTCGGCCCGTTTCCCTGGCAAACAAAAGTAAGCTGCCCCGCTTCTGGATGGCAGATTGCAGGAGCCACTTGGTACTATCAAACCAGCCCAACTTGGAACTGGTTCCACCTTGGGTCTGGGAACCATGCTGCGTATCGCAGATTCTAAGGCGCCAGTCGGCCACTCCCAGCCACAAGCCCCCAAACACAAACAACGGCGCTTTTCTCTGGCAAACAAAACTCAACTGCCCCTCTTCTGGATGGCAAATTGCAGGACGCACTTGGTACTATAAAAACAGCCCGACTTGGCACTGGTGCCACCTTGGGTCTGGGAACCATCCTGCGTATCGATCTTTTTAATGAGACAGCCGGCCACTCCCAGCCATATGCCCCCAAACACAACCCACGGCCCTTTCCTCTGGCAAACAAAACTCAGCTGCACCGCTTCTGGATGGCAGATTGCAGGAGCCACTTGGTACTATCAAACCAGCAAGACTTGGCACTGGTGCCACCTTGGGTCTGGGAACCATCCTGCATATTGTGGATTGTCAGGAGCCAGCTGAACATTCTCGGCCACAGACCCCAATCAAAAACAACGGCCCGTTTCACAGGCAAACAAAACTCAGCTGCCCCGCTTCTGGATGGGAGATTGCAGGAGGCACTTGACACTGTGAAACCAGCCCCACTTGGCACTGGTGCCACCTTGGGTCTGGGAACCATGCTGCGTATCATGGATTTTCAGGAGCCAGCCGGCCACTCCCAGCCATAGGCCCCCAAACAAAAACCACAGCCTTTTTCTCTGGCAAACAAAATTCAGCTGCCCCACTTCTGGATGGCAGATTGCAGGAGCCACTTGGGACTATCACACCAGCACAACATGGCACTGCTGCCACCTTGGATCTGGGAACCATCCTTCCTATCGTGGATTTTCAGGGGCCAGCCGGTCACTCTCAGCCATAGGCCCCAAACACAAACCACGGCCCTTTTCTCTGGAAAACAAAACTCAACTGCCCCTCTTCTGGATGGCAGATTGCAGGAGCCACTGGGTACTATGAAACTAGTCCTACTTGGCACTGGTGCCACCTTGGGTCTGGGAACCATGCTGCGTATCATGGATTTTCAGGAGCCAGCCGTCCACTGCCAGCCACAGGCCCCGAAACACAAACAACAGCCTTTTTCTCTGGCAAACAAAATTCAGCTGCCCCGCTTCTGGATGGCAGATTGCAGGAACCACTTGGTACTAACAAACCAGCCCGACTTGGCACTGGTGCCACCTTGGGTCTGGGAACCATCCTGCGTATCGTGGATTCTAAGGAGCCAGCTGGCCACTCCCAGCCACAGGCCCCAAAATACACACAACGGCGCTTTTCCCTGGAAAACAAAACTCGCCTGCCAACTTTTTGATGGCAGATTGCAGGAGCCACTTGGTACTATCAAACCAGCCCAACTTGGCACTGGTGCCACCATGGGTCTGGTCACCATCCTGCCTATCGTAGCTTTTCAGGAGCCAGCCGGTCACTCCCAGCCATAGGCCCCCAGACACAAACCTCGGTCCGTTTCCCTGGAAAACAAAAGTAAGCTGCCCCGCTTCTGGATGGCAGATTGCAGGAGCCACTTGGTGCTATCAAACCAGCCCGACTTGGCACTGGTGCCACCTTGGGTCTGGGAACCATCCTGCGTATCCTGTGTTCTAAGGAGCCAGCCGGCCACTCCCAGCCACAGTCCCCCAAACACAAACAACGGCGCTTTTCCCTGGAAAACAAAACTGACCTGCCAACTTTTTGATGGCAGATTGCAGGAGCAACTTGGTACTATCAAACCAGCCCAACTTGGCACTGGTGCCACCATGGGTCTGGTCACCATCCTGCCTATCGTAGCTTTTCAGGAGCCAGCCGGTCACTCCCAGCCATAGGTCCCCTGAGAAAAACCTCGGCCCATTTCCCTGGCAAACAAAAGTAAGCTGCCCCGCTTCTGGATGGCAGATTGCAGGAGCCACTTCGTACAATCAAACCAGCCCAACTTGACACTGGTGCCACCTTGGGTCTGGGAACCATGCTGCGTAACCCGGATTCTAAGACGACAGGCAGCCACTGCCAGCCAGAGGCCTCCAAACAAAATCAACGGCGCTTTTCCCTGGAAAACAAAACTCGCCTGACAACTTTTAGATGGCAGATTGCAGGAGCCAGTTGGTACCATCAAACCAGCCCAACTTGGCACTGGTGCCACCTTGGGTCTGGGAACCATCCTGCCTATTGTTGCTTTTCAGGAGCCAGCCGGTCACTTCTAGCCCTAAGCCCCCAGTCATAAACCTCGGCCCGTTTCCCTGGCACACAAATGTAAGCTACCCCGCTTCAGGATGGCAGATTGCAGGAGCCACTTTTCACCATCAAACCAGCCCGACGTGGCACTGGTGCCACCTTGGGTCTGGGAACCATCCTGCGTATCGTGTGTTCTAAGGAGCCAGCCGGCCACTCCCAGCCACAGTCCCCCAAACACAAACAACGGCGCTTTTCCCTGGAAAACAAAACTGGCCTGCCAACTTTTTGATGGCAGATTGCAGGAGCCACTTGGTACTATCAAACCAGCCCAACTTGGCACTGGTGCCACCATGGGTCTGGTCACCATCCTGCCTATCGTAGCTTTTCAGGAGCCAGCCGGTCACTCCCAGCCATAGGCCCCCAGACACAAACCTCGGCCCGTTTCCCTGGCAAACAAAAGTAAGCTGCCCCGCTTCTGCATGGCAGATTGCAGGTGCTATTTAGTACTATCAAACCAGCCCGACTTGGCACTGGTGCCACCTCTGGTCTGGGAACCATCCTGCCTATCGTGGATTTTCAGGCGCCAGACGGCCACTATCAGCCATATGCCCCCAAAAACAAACCCCGGCCCTTTTCTCTGGTAAACAAAACTCACCTGCCCCTCTTCTGGATGGCAAATTTTAGGACGCACTTTGTACTACGAAAACCGCCCGACTTGGCACTGGTGCCACCTTGGGTCAGGGAACCATCCTGCCTATCGTAGCTTTTCAGGAGCCAGCCGGTCACTCCCAGCCATAGGTCCCCAGACAAATACCTCGGCCCGTTTCCCTGGCAAACAAAAGTAAGCTGCCCCGCTTCTGGATGGCAGATTGCAGGAGCCACTTAGTACTATCAAACCAGCCCAACTTGACACTGGTGCCACCTTGGCTCTGGGAACCATGCTGCGTAACCCGGATTCTAAGACGACAGGCAGCCACTGCCAGCCACAGGCCTCCAAATAAATCAACGGCGCTTTTCCCTGGAAAACAAAACTCGCCTGAAAACTTTTAGATGGCAGATTGCAGGAGCCAGTTGGTACCATCAAACCAGCCCAACTTGGCACTGGTGCCACCTTGGGTCTGGGAATCCTCCTGCCTAATGTTGCTTTTCAGGAGCCAGCCGGTCACTTCTAGCCCTAGGCCCCCAGTCATAAACCTCGGCCCGTTTCCCTGGCACCCAAATGTAAGCTACCCCGCTTCAGGATGGCAGATTGCAGGAGCCACTTTGCACCATCAAACCAGCCCGACGTGGCACTGGTGCCACCTTGGGTCTGGGAACCATCCTGCGTATCGTGTGTTCTAAGGAGCCAGCCGGCCACTCCCAGCCACAGTCCCCCAAACACAAACAACGGCGCTTTTCCCTGGAAAACAAAACTGGCCTGCCAACTTTTTGATGGCAGATTGCAGGAGCCACTTGGTACTATCAAACCAGCCCAACTTGGCACTGGTGCCACCATGGGTCTGGTCACCATCCTGCCTATCGTAGCTTTTCAGGAGCCAGGCGGTCACTCCCAGCCATAGGCCCCCAGACACAAACCTCGGCCCGTTTCCCTGGCAAACAAAAGTAAGCTGCCCCGCTTCTGCATGGCAGATTGCAGGTGCTATTTAGTACTATCAAACCAGCCCGACTTGGCACTGGTGCCACCTCTGGTCTGGGAACCATCCTGCCTATCGTGGATTTTCAGGGGCCAGACGGCCACTATCACCAATATGCCCCCAAAAACAAACCACGGCCCTTTTCTCTGGTAAACAAAACTCAACTGCCCCTCTTCTGGATGGCAAATTTTAGGACGCACTTTGTACTACGAAAACCGCCCGACTTGGCACTGGTGCCACCTTGGGTCAGGGAACCATCCTGCCTATCGTAGCTTTTCAGGAGCCAGCCGGTCACTCCCAGCCATAGGTCCCCAGACAAATACCTCGGCCCGTTTCCCTGGCAAACAAAAGTAAGCTGCCCCGCTTCTGGATGGCAGATTGCAGGAGCCACTTTGCACCATCAAACCAGCCCAACTTGACACTGGTGCCACCTTGGCTCTGGGAACCATGCTGCGTAACCCGGATTCTAAGACGACAGGCAGCCACTGCCAGCCACAGGCCTCCAAACAAATTCAACGGCGCTTTTCCCTGGAAAACAAAACTCGCCTGACAACTTTTAGATGGCAGATTGCAGGAGCCAGTTGGTACCATCAAACCAGCCCAACTTGGCACTGGTGCCACCTTGGGTCTGGGAACCATCCTGCCTATTGTTGCTTTTCAGGAGCCAGCCGGTCACTTCTAGCCCTAGGCCCCCAGTCATAAACCTCGGCCCGTTTCCCTGGCACACAAATGTAAGCTACCCCGCTTCAGGATGGCAGATTGCAGGAGCCACTTTTCACCATCAAACCAGCCCGACGTGGCACTGGTGCCACCTTGGGTCTGGGAACCATCCTGCGTATCGTGTGTTCTAAGGAGCCAGCCGGCCACTCCCACCCACAGTCCCCCAAACACAAACAACGGCGCTTTTCCCTGGAAAACAAAACTGGCCTGCCAACTTTTTGATGACAGATTGCCGGAGCCACTTGGTACTATCAAACCAGCCCAACTTGGCACTGGTGCCACCTTGGGTCTGGTAACCATCCTGCCTATCGTAGCTTTTCAGGAGCCAGGCGGTCACTCCCAGCCATAGGCCCCCAGACACAAACCTCGGCCCGTTTCCCTGGCAAACAAAAGTAAGCTGCCCCGCTTCTGCATGGCAGATTGCAGGTGCTATTTAGTACTATCAAACCAGCCCGACTTGGCACTGGTGCCACCTCTGGTCTGGGAACCATCCTGCCTATCGTGGATTTTCAGGGGCCAGACGGCCACTATCAGCCATATGCCCCCAAAAACAAACCACGGCCCTTTTCTCTGGTAAACAAAACTCAATTGCCCCTCTTCTGGATGGCAAATTTTAGGACGCACTTTGTACTACGAATACCGCCCGACTTGGCACTAGTGCCACCTTGGGTCAGGGAACCATCCTGCCTATCGTAGCTTTTTAAGGAGCCAGCAGGCCACGCCCAGCCATATAGCCCCAAAAACAAACCACGGACCATTTCTCTTGGAAACAAAAATCCGCTGCCCCGCGTCAGGATGGCAGATTGCAGGAGCCACTTTGCACCATCAAACCACCCCGACTTGGCACTGGTGCCATCTTGGATCTGGGAACCATCCTGCCTATCGTAGCTTTTCAGGAGCCAGGCAGTCACTCCCAGCCATAGGCCCCCAGACAAATACCTCGGCCCGTTTCCCTGGCAAACAAATGTAAGCTGCCCCGCTTCTGGATGGCAGATTGCAGGAGCCACATGGTACTATCAAACCAGGCCAACATGGCACTGGTGCCACCTTGGCTCTGGGAACCATCCTGCCTATCGTGGATTTTCAGGCGCCAGCCGGCCACTCTCAGCCATATGCCCCCAAACACAAACCACGGCCCTTTTCTCTGGTAAACAAAACTCAACTGCCCCTCTTCTGGATGGCAAATTGCAGGACGCACTTGGTACTACGAAAACAGCCCGACTTGGCAGTGATGCCACCTTGAGTCAGGGAACCATCCTGCGTATCGATGTTTTTAAGGAGTCAGCCGGCAACGTCCAGCCATATACCCCCAAAAAAAACCCACGGAACTTTTCTCCAGCAAGCAAAAATCCGCTGCCCCGCGTCTGGATGGCAGATTGCAGGAGCTATTTAGTATTATCAAACCAGCCCGACTTGGCACTGGTGCCACCATGGGTCTGGTCACCATCCTGCCTATCGTAGCTTTTCAGGAGCCAGCCGGTCACTCTCAGCCATAGGCCCCAAACACAAACCACGGCCCTTTTCTCTGGAAAACAAAACTCAACTGCCCCTCTTCTGGATGGCAGATTGCAGGAGACACTGGGTACTATGAAACCAGCCCTACTTGGCACTGGTGCCACCTTGGGTCTGGGAACCATGCTGCGTATCATGGATTTTCAGGAGCCAGCCGTCCACTGCCAGCCACAGGCCCCGAAACACAAACAACAGCCTTTTTCTCTGGCAAACAAAATTCAGCTGCCCCGCTTCTGGATGGCAGATTGCAGGAACCACTTGGTACTAACAAACCAGCCCGACTTGGCACTGGTGCCACCTTGGGTCTGGGAACCATCCTGCGTATGGTGGATTCTAAGGAGCCAGCCGGCCACTCCCAGCCACAGGCCCCAAAACACACACAACGGCGCTTTTCCCTGGAAAACAAAACTCGCCTGCCAACTTTTTGATGGCAGATTGCAGGAGCCACTTGGTACTATCAAACCAGCCCAACTTGGCACTGGTGCCACCATGGGTCTGGTCACCATCCTGCCTATCGTAGCTTTTCAGGAGCCAGCCGGTCACTCCCAGCCATAGGCCCCCAGACACAAACCTCGGCCTGTTTCCCTGGCACACAAAAGTAAGCTACCGCACTTCTGGATGGCAGATTGCAGGAGCCACTTTGCACCATCAAACCAGCCCAACTTGGCACTGGTGCCACCTTGGCTCTGGGAACCATGCTGTGTAACCCGGATTCTAAGAAGACAGGCAGCCACTGCCAGCCACAGTCCTCCAAACAAAATCAACGGCGCTTTTCCCTGGAAAACAAAACTCGCCTGACAACTTTTAGATGGCAGATTGCAGGAGCCAGTTGGTACCATCAAACCAGCCCAACTTGGCACTGGTGCCACCTTGGGTCTGGGAACCATCCTGCCTATTGTTGCTTTTCAGGAGCCAGCCGGTCACTCCTAGCCCTAGGCCCCCAGTCATAAACCTCGGCCCGTTTCCCTGGCACACAAAAGTAAGCTACCCCGCTTCAGGATGGCAGATTGCAGGAGCCACTTTTCACCATCAAACCAGCCCGACGTGGCACTGGTGCCACCTTGGGTCTGGGAACCATCCTGCGTATCGTGTGTTCTAAGGAGCCAGCCGGCCACTCCCACCAACAGTCCCCCAAACACAAACAACGGCGCTTTTCCCTGGAAAACAAAACTGGCCTGCCAACTTTTTGATGGCAGATTGCAGGAGCCACTTGGTACTATCAAACCAGCCCAACTTGGCACTGGTGCCACCATGGGTCTGGTCACCATCCTGCCTATCGTAGCTTTTCAGGAGCCAGCCGGTCACTCCCAGCCATAGGCCCCCAGACACAAACCTCGGCCCGTTTCCCTGGCAAACAAAAGTAAGCTGCCCCGCTTCTGCATGGCAGATTGCAGGTGCTATTTAGTACTATCAAACCAGCCCGACTTGGCACTGGTGCCACCTCTGGTCTGGGAACCATCCTGCCTATCGTGGATTTTCAGGCGCCAGACGGCCACTATCAGCCATATGCCCCCAAAAACAAACCACGGCCCTTTTCTCTGGTAAACAAAACTCAACTGCCCCTCTTCTGGATGGCAAATTTTAGGACGCACTTTGTACTACGAAAACCGCCCGACTTGGCACTGGTGCCACCTTGGGTCAGGGAACCATCCTGCCTATCGTAGCTTTTTAAGGAGCCAGCAGGCCACGCCCAGCCATATAGCCCCAAAAACAAACCACGGACCATTTCTCTTGGAAACAAAAATCCGCTGCCCCGCGTCAGGATGGCAGATTGCAGGAGCCACGTTGCACCATCAAACCACCCCGACTTGGCACTGGTGCCATCTTGGATCTGGGAACCATCCTGCCTATCTTAGCTTTTCAGGAGCCAGCCGGTTACTCCCAACCATAGGCCCCCAGACAGAAAGCTCTGCCCGTTTCCCTGGCAAACAAAAGTAAGCTACCCCGCTTCTGGATGGCAGATTGCAGGAGCCACTTGGTACTAACAAACCAGCCCAACTTGACACTCGTGCCACTTTGGGTCTGGGAACCATGCTGCGTAAAGTAGATTCTAAGGCGCCAGGCGGCCACTCCCAGCCACAGGCCCCCAAATACAAACAACGGCGCTTTTCCCTGGAAAACAAAACTCGCCTGCCAGCTTTTTGATGGCAGATTGCAGGAGCCACTTGGTACTATCAAATCATCCCAACTTGGCACTGGTGCCACTATGGGTCTGGGAACCATCCTGCCAATTGTACCATTTCAGGAGCCAGCCGGTCTCTCCCAGCCATAGGCCCCCATCACAAACCTCGGACCGTTTCCCTGGCACACAAAATTAAGCTGCCCCGCTTCAGGATGGCAGATTGCAGGAGCCACTTTGCACCATCAAACCAGCCCGACGTGGCACTGGTGCCACCTTGGGTCTGGGAACCATCCTGCGTATCGTGTGTTCTAAGGAGCCAGCCGGCCACTCCCAGCCACAGTCCCCCAAACACAAACAACGGCGCTTTTCCCTGGAAAACAAAACTGGCCTGCCAACTTTTTGATGGCAGATTGCAGGAGCCACTTGGTACTATCAAACCAGCCCAACTTGGCACTGGTGCCACCATGGGTCTGGTCACCATCCTGCCTATCGTAGCTTTTCAGGAGCCAGGCGGTCACTCCCAGCCATAGGCCCCCAGACACAAACCTCGGCCCGTTTCCCTGGCAAACAAAAGTAAGCTGCCCCGCTTCTGCATGGCAGATTGCAGGTGCTATTTAGTACTATCAAACCAGCCCGACTTGGCACTGGTGCCACCTCTGGTCTGGGAACCATCCTGCCTATCGTGGATTTTCAGGGGCCAGACGGCCACTATCACCAATATGCCCCCAAAAACAAACCACGGCCCTTTTCTCTGGTAAACAAAACTCAACTGCCCCTCTTCTGGATGGCAAATTTTAGGACGCACTTTGTACTACGAAAACCGCCCGACTTGGCACTGGTGCCACCTTGGGTCAGGGAACCATCCTGCCTATCGTAGCTTTTCAGGAGCCAGCCGGTCACTCCCAGCCATAGGTCCCCAGACAAATACCTCGGCCCGTTTCCCTGGCAAACAAAAGTAAGCTGCCCCGCTTCTGGATGGCAGATTGCAGGAGCCACTTTGCACCATCAAACCAGCCCAACTTGACACTGGTGCCACCTTGGCTCTGGGAACCATGCTGCGTAACCCGGATTCTAAGACGACAGGCAGCCACTGCCAGCCACAGGCCTCCAAACAAAATCAACGGCGCTTTTCCCTGGAAAACAAAACTCGCCTGACAACTTTTAGATGGCAGATTGCAGGAGCCAGTTGGTACCATCAAACCAGCCCAACTTGGCACTGGTGCCACCTTGGGTCTGGGAACCATCCTGCCTATTGTTGCTTTTCAGGAGCCAGCCGGTCACTTCTAGCCCTAGGCCCCCAGTCATAAACCTCGGCCCGTTTCCCTGGCACACAAATGTAAGCTACCCCGCTTCAGGATGGCAGATTGCAGGAGCCACTTTTCACCATCAAACCAGCCCGACGTGGCACTGGTGCCACCTTGGGTCTGGGAACCATCCTGCGTATCGTGTGTTCTAAGGAGCCAGGCGGCCACTCCCACCCACAGTCCCCCAAACACAAACAACGGCGCTTTTCCCTGGAAAACAAAACTGGCCTGCCAACTTTTTGATGACAGATTGCCGGAGCCACTTGGTACTATCAAACCAGCCCAACTTGGCACTGGTGCCACCATGGGTCTGGTAACCATCCTGCCTATCGTAGCTTTTCAGGAGCCAGGCGGTCACTCCCAGCCATATGCCCCCAAACACATACCACGGCCCTTTGCTCTGGCAAACAAAACTCAACTGCCCCTCTTCTGGATGGCAAATTTTAGGACGCACTTTGTACTACGAATACCGCCCGACTTGGCACTAGTGCCACCTTGGGTCAGGGAACCATCCTGCCTATCGTAGCTTTTTAAGGAGCCAGCAGGCCACGCCCAGCCATATAGCCCCAAAAACAAACCACGGACCATTTCTCTTGGAAACAAAAATCCGCTGCCCCGCGTCAGGATGGCAGATTGCAGGAGCCACTTTGCACCATCAAACCACCCCGACTTGGCACTGGTGCCATCTTGGATCTGGGAACCATCCTGCCTATCGTAGCTTTTCAGGAGCCAGGCAGTCACTCCCAGCCATAGGCCCCCAGACAAATACCTCGGCCCGTTTCCCTGGCAAACAAATGTAAGCTGCCCCGCTTCTGGATGGCAGATTGCAGGAGCCACATGGTACTATCAAACCAGGCCAACATGGCACTGGTGCCACCTTGGCTCTGGGAACCATCCTGCCTATCGTGGATTTTCAGGCGCCAGCCGGCCACTCTCAGCCATATGCCCCCAAACACAAACCACGGCCCTTTTCTCTGGTAAACAAAACTCAACTGCCCCTCTTCTGGATGGCAAATTGCAGGACGCACTTGGTACTACGAAAACAGCCCGACTTGGCAGTGATGCCACCTTGAGTCAGGGAACCATCCTGCGTATCGATGTTTTTAAGGAGTCAGCCGGCAACGTCCAGCCATATACCCCCAAAAAAAACCCACGGAACTTTTCTCCAGCAAGCAAAAATCCGCTGCCCCGCGTCTGGATGGCAGATTGCAGGAGCTATTTAGTATTATCAAACCAGCCCGACTTGGCACTGGTGCCACCATGGGTCTGGTCACCATCCTGCCTATCGTAGCTTTTCAGGAGCCAGCCGGTCACTCTCAGCCATAGGCCCCAAACACAAACCACGGCCCTTTTCTCTGGAAAACAAAACTCAACTGCCCCTCTTCTGGATGGCAGATTGCAGGAGCCACTGGGTACTATGAAACCAGCCCTACTTGGCACTGGTGCCACCTTGGGTCTGGGAACCATGCTGCGTATCATGGATTTTCAGGAGCCAGCCGTCCACTGCCAGCCACAGGCCCCGAAACACAAACAACAGCCTTTTTCTCTGGCAAACAAAATTCAGCTGCCCCGCTTCTGGATGGCAGATTGCAGGAACCACTTGGTACTAACAAACCAGCCCGACTTGGCACTGGTGCCACCTTGGGTCTGGGAACCATCCTGCGTATCGTGGATTCTAAGGAGCCAGCTGGCCACTCCCAGCCACAGGCCCCAAAACACACACAACGGCGCTTTTCCCTGGAAAACAAAACTCGCCTGCCAACTTTTTGATGGCAGATTGCAGGAGCCACTTGGTACTATCAAACCAGCCCAACTTGGCACTGGTGCCACCATGGGTCTGGTCACCATCCTGCCTATCGTAGCTTTTCAGGAGCCAGCCGGTCACTCCCAGCCATAGGCCCCCAGACACAAACCTCGGCCTGTTTCCCTGGCACACAAAAGTAAGCTACCGCACTTCTGGATGGCAGATTGCAGGAGCCACTTTGCACCATCAAACCAGCCCAACTTGGCACTGGTGCCACCTTGGCTCTGGGAACCATGCTGTGTAACCCGGATTCTAAGAAGACAGGCAGCCACTGCCAGCCACAGTCCTCCAAACAAAATCAACGGCGCTTTTCCCTGGAAAACAAAACTCGCCTGACAACTTTTAGATGGCAGATTGCAGGAGCCAGTTGGTACCATCAAACCAGCCCAACTTGGCACTGGTGCCACCTTGGGTCTGGGAACCATCCTGCCTATTGTTGCTTTTCAGGAGCCAGCCGGTCACTCCTAGCCCTAGGCCCCCAGTCATAAACCTCGGCCCGTTTCCCTGGCACACAAAAGTAAGCTACCCCGCTTCAGGATGGCAGATTGCAGGAGCCACTTTTCACCATCAAACCAGCCCGACGTGGCACTGGTGCCACCTTGGGTCTGGGAACCATCCTGCGTATCGTGTGTTCTAAGGAGCCAGCCGGCCACTCCCACCAACAGTCCCCCAAACACAAACAACGGCGCTTTTCCCTGGAAAACAAAACTGGCCTGCCAACTTTTTGATGGCAGATTGCAGGAGCCACTTGGTACTATCAAACCAGCCCAACTTGGCACTGGTGCCACCATGGGTCTGGTCACCATCCTGCCTATCGTAGCTTTTCAGGAGCCAGCCGGTCACTCCCAGCCATAGGCCCCCAGACACAAACCTCGGCCCGTTTCCCTGGCAAACAAAAGTAAGCTGCCCCGCTTCTGCATGGCAGATTGCAGGTGCTATTTAGTACTATCAAACCAGCCCGACTTGGCACTGGTGCCACCTCTGGTCTGGGAACCATCCTGCCTATCGTGGATTTTCAGGCGCCAGACGGCCACTATCAGCCATATGCCCCCAAAAACAAACCACGGCCCTTTTCTCTGGTAAACAAAACTCAACTGCCCCTCTTCTGGATGGCAAATTTTAGGACGCACTTTGTACTACGAAAACCGCCCGACTTGGCACTGGTGCCACCTTGGGTCAGGGAACCATCCTGCCTATCGTAGCTTTTTAAGGAGCCAGCAGGCCACGCCCAGCCATATAGCCCCAAAAACAAACCACGGACCATTTCTCTTGGAAACAAAAATCCGCTGCCCCGCGTCAGGATGGCAGATTGCAGGAGCCACGTTGCACCATCAAACCACCCCGACTTGGCACTGGTGCCATCTTGGATCTGGGAACCATCCTGCCTATCTTAGCTTTTCAGGAGCCAGCCGGTTACTCCCAACCATAGGCCCCCAGACAGAAAGCTCTGCCCGTTTCCCTGGCAAACAAAAGTAAGCTACCCCGCTTCTGGATGGCAGATTGCAGGAGCCACTTGGTACTAACAAACCAGCCCAACTTGACACTCGTGCCACTTTGGGTCTGGGAACCATGCTGCGTAACGTAGATTCTAAGGCGCCAGGCGGCCACTCCCAGCCACAGGCCCCCAAATACAAACAACGGCGCTTTTCCCTGGAAAACAAAACTCGCCTGCCAGCTTTTTGATGGCAGATTGCAGGAGCCACTTGGTACTATCAAATCATCCCAACTTGGCACTGGTGCCACTATGGGTCTGGGAACCATCCTGCCAATTGTACCATTTCAGGAGCCAGACGGTCTCTCCCAGCCATAGGCCCCCATCACAAACCTCGGACCGTTTCCCTGGCACACAAAATTAAGCTGCCCCGATTCTGGATGGCAGATTGCAGGAGCCACTTGGTAGTGTCAAAACAGCCCGACTTGGCACTGGTGCCACCTTGGGTCTGGGAACCATCCTGCGTATCGTGGATTCTAAGCAGCCACCCGGCCACTCCGTGCCACAGGCGCCCAAACACAAACAACGGCGCTTTTCCCTGGAAAACAAAACTCGCCTGCCAACATTTTGATGGCAGATTGCAGGAGCCACTTGGTACTATCAAACCAGCCCAACTTGGCACTGGTGCCACCATGGGTCTGCTCACCATCCTGCCTATCGTAGCTTTTCAGGAGCCAGCCGGTCACTCCCAGCCATAAACCCCCAGACACAAACGTCGGCCCGTTTCCCTGGCAAACAAAAGTAAGCTGCCCCGCTTCTGGATGGCAGATTGCAGGAGCCACTTGGTAGTATCAAATTAGCCCAACTTGGCACTGGTGCCATCATGGGTCTGGTAAACATCCTGCCTATCTTAGCTTTTCAGGAGCCGGCCGGTCACTCCCAGCCATAGGCCCCCAGAGAAATACCTCGGCCCGTTTCCCTGGCAAACAAAAGTAAGCTGCCCCTCTTCTGGATGGCAGATTGCAGGAACCACTTGCTACTATCAAACCAGCCCGACTTGGCACTGGTGCCACCTTGGCTCTGGGAACCATGCTGCGTAACCTAGATTCTAAGAGGACCGGCGGACACTCCCAGCCACAGGCCTCTAAACAAAAACAACGGCGCGTTACCCTGGAAAACAATACTCGCCTGCCAACATTTTGATGGCAGATTGCAGGAGCCACTTGGTACTATCAAACCAGCCCAACTTGGCACTGGTGCCACCATGGGTCTGGTCACCATCCTGCCTATCGTAGCTTTTCAGGAGCCAGCCGGTCACTCCCAGCCATAGGCCCCCAGACAAATACCTCGGCCCGTTTCCCTGGCAAACAAAAGTAAGCTGCCCCGCTTCTGGATGGCAGATTGCAGGAGCCACATGGTACTATCAAACCAGGCCAACATGGCACTGGTGCCACCTTGGCTCTGGGAACCATCCTGCCTATCGTGGATTTTCAGGCGCCAGCCGGCCACTCTCAGCCATATGCCCCAAAACACAAACCACGGCCCTTTTCTCTGGTAAACAAAACTCAACTGCCCCTCTTCTGGATGGCAAATTGCAGGAGCCACCTGGTACTACGAAAACAGCCCGACTTGGCAGTGATGCCACCTTGGGTCAGGGAACCATCCTGCGTATCGATGTTTTTAAGGAGTCAGCCGGCAACGTCCAGCCATATACCCCCAAAAAAAACCCACGGAACTTTTCTCCAGCAAGCAAAAATCCTCTGCCCCGCGTCTGGATGGCAGATTGCAGGAGCCACTTGGTACTATGAAATCAGCCGAACATGGCACTGGTGCCACCATGGGTCTGGTCACCATCCTGCCTATCGTAGCTTTTCAGGAGCCAGCCGGTCACTCCCAGCCATAGGCCCCCAGACACAAACCTCGGCCCGTTTCCCTGGCAAACAAAAGTAAGCTGCCCCCCTTCTGGATGGTAGATTGCAGGAACCATTTGCTACAATCAAACCAGCCCAACTTGGCACTGGTGCCACCTCAGGTCTGGGAACCATCCTGCGTATTTTGGATTCTAAGGAGCCAGCCGGCCACTCCCAGCCACAGGCCCCCAAACACAAACAACGGCGCTTTTCCCTGGAAAACAAAACTTGCCTGCCAACATTTTGATGGCAGATTGCAGGAGCCACTTGGTACTATCAAACCAGCCCAACTTGCCACTGGTGCCACCATGGGTCTGGTCACCATCCTGCCTATCGTAGTTTTTCAGGAGCCAGCCGGTCACTCCCTGCCATAGGCCCCCAGACAAAACCTCGGCCCGTTTCCCTGGCAAACAAAAGTAAGCTGCCCCGCTTCTGGATGGCAGATTGCAGGACGCACTTGGTAGTATCAAACCAGCCCAACTTGGCACTGGTGCCACCTCAGGTCTGGGAACCATGCTGCGTATCGTGGATTCTAATTAGCCATCCGGCCACTCCCAGCCACAGGCCCCCAAACAAAAACAACGGCGCTTTTCCCTGGATAACAAACTCGCCTGCCAACTTTTTGATGGCAGATTGCAGGAGCCACTTGGTACTATCAAACCAGCCCAACTTGGCACTGGTGCCACCATGGGTCTGGTCACCATCCTGCCTATCGTAGCTTTTCAGGAGACAGCCGGTCACTCCCAGCCATAGGCCCCCAGACACAAACCTCGGCCCGTTTCCCTGGCAAACAAAAGTAAGCTGCCCCGCTTCTGGATGGCAGATTGCAGGAGCCGCTTGGTACTATCAAACCAGCCCAACTTGGGACTGGTGCCACCTTGGGTCTGGGAACCATGCTGTGTATCGTGGATTCTAAGGAGCCTGCCGGCCACGCCCAGCCACAGGCCCCCAAACACAAACAACGACGCTTTTCCCTGGAAAACAAAACTCGCCTGCCATCTTTTTGATGGCAGATTGCAGGAACCACTTGGTACTATCAAACCAGCCCAACTTGGCACTGGTGCCACCTTGGTTCTGGGAACCATGCTGCGTATCGTGGATTCTAAGGAGCCAGCCGGCCACTCCAGCCACAGGCCCGCAGACACAAACAACAGCACTTTTCCCTGGAAAACAAAACTCGCCTGCCGACTTTTTGATGGCAGATTGCAGGAGCCACTTGGTACTATGAAATCAGCCGAACATGGCACTGGTGCCACCATGGGTCTGGTCACCATCCTGCCTATCGTAGCTTTTCAGTAGCCAGCCGGTCACTACCAGCCATAGGGCCCCTGACACAAAGCTCGGCCCGTTTCCCTGGCAAACAAAAGTAAGCTGCCCCGCTTCTGGATGGCAGATTGCAGGATGCACTTGGTACTATAAAACCAGCCCGACTTGGCACTGGTGCCACCTCTGGTCTGGGAACCATCCTGCGTATCGTGGATTCTAAGGAGCCAGCCGGCCACTCCCAGCCACAGGCCCCCAAACACAAACAACGGCGCTTTTCCCTGGAAAACAAAACTCGCCTGCCGACATTTTGATGGCAGATTGCAGGAGCCACTTGGTACTATCAAACCAGCCCAACTTGGCACTGGTGCCACCATGGGTCTGGTCACCATCCTGCCTATCGTAGCTTTTCAGGAGCCAGCCGGTCACTCCCAGCCATAGGCCCCCAGACACAAAGCTCGGACCGTTTCCCTGGCAAACAAAAGTAAGCTGCCCCGCTTCTGGATGGCAGATTGCAGGAGCCACTTTGCACCATCATACTAGCCCGACTTGGCACTGGTGCCACCTTGGGTCTGGGAACCATCCTGCGTATCGTGGATTCTAAGCAGCCAGCCGGCCACTCCCAGCCACAGGCCCCCAAACACAAACAACGGCGCTTTTCCCTGGAAAATAAAAACTCGCCTGCCAAATTTTGACGGCAGATTGCAGGAGCCACTTGGTACTATCAAATCAGCCCAACTTGGGACTGGTGCCACCATGGGTCTGGTCACCATCCTGCCTATCGTAGCTTTTCAGGAGCCAGCCGGTCACTCTCAGCCATAGGCCCCCAGACAAAAACCACGGCCCGTTTCCCTGGCAAACAAAAGTAAGCTGCCCTGCTTCTGGATGGCAGATTGCAGGAACCACTTGGTACTATCAAACCAGCAAAACTTGGCACTGGTGCCACCTTGGGTCTGGATACCATGCTGCGTATCGTGGATTCTAAGGAGCCAGCCGGCCACTCCCAGCCACAGGCCCCCAAACACAAACAACGGCGCTTTTCCCTGGAAAACAAACTCTCCTGCCAACTTTTTGATGGCAGATTGCAGGAGCCACTTGGTTTTATCAAATCAGCCCAACTTGGCACTGGTGCCACCATGGGTCTGGTCACCATCCTGCCTATCTTAGCTTTTCAGGAGCCAGCCGGTCACTCCCCGCCATAGGCCCCCAGACAAAAAGCTCGGCCCGTTTCCCTGGCAAACAAAAGTAAGCTACCCCGCTTCAGGATGGCAGATTGCAGGAGCCACTTTGCACCATCAAACTAGCCCGACTTGGCACTGGTGCCACCTCTGGTCTGGGAACCATCCTGCGTATCGTGGATTCTAATTAGCCAGCCGGCCACTCCCTACCACAGGCCCCCAAACAAAAACAACGGCGCTTTTCCCTGGAAAACAAAACTCGCCTACCAACTATTTGATGGCAGATTACAGGAGCCACTTGGTACTATCAAACCAGCCCAACTTGGCACTGGTGCCACCATGGGTCTGGTCACAATCCTGCCTATCGTAACTTTTCAGGAGCCAGCCGGTCACTCCCAGCCATAGGTCCCCAGTCACAAACCTCGGCCCGTTTCCCTGGCAAACAAAAGTAAGCTGCCCCGCTTCTGGATGGCAGTTTGCAGGAGCCACTTGGGACTATCAAACCAGTCCGACTTGGCACTGGTGCCACCTCTGGTCTGGGACCCATCCTGCGTATCGTGGATTCTAAGGAGCCAGTCGGCCACTCCCAGCCACAGGCCCCCAAACACAAACAACGGCCCGTTTCCGTGGCAAACAAAAGTAAGCTGCCCCGCTTCTGGATGGCAGATTGCAGGAACCACTTGGTAGTATCAAACCAGCACAACTTGGCACTGGTGGCACCTCTTGTCTGGTAACCATGCTGCGTATCGTGGTTTCTAAGGAGCCAGCCGGGCACTCCCAACCACAGGCCCCCAAACAAAAACAACGGCGCTTTTCCCTGGATAACAAACTCGCCTGCCAACTTTTTGATGGCAGATTGCAGGAGCCACTTGGTACTATCAAACCAGCCCAACTTGGCACTGGTGCCACCATGGGTCTGGTCACCATCCTGCCTATCGTAGCTTTTCAGGAGACAGCCGGTCACTCCCAGCCATAGGCCCCCAGACACAAACCTCGGCCCTTTTCCCAGGCAAACAAAAGTAAGTTAACCCGCTTCTGGATGGCAGATTGCAGGAGCCGCTTTTCACCATCAAACTAGCCCGACTTGGCACTGGTGTCACCTCTGGTCTGGGAACCATCCTGCCTGTCGTGGATTCTAATTAGCCAGCCGGCCACTCCCAGCCACAGGCCCCCAAACACAAACAACGGCGCTTTTCCCTGGAAAACAAAACTCGCCTGCCAACTTTTTGATGGCAGATTGCAGGAGCCACTTGGTACTATCAAACCAGCCCAACTTGGCACTGGTGCCACCATGGGTCTGGTCACCATCCTGCCTATCGTAGCCTTTCAGGAGCCAGCCGGTCACTCCCAGCCATAGGCCCCCAGACACAAACCTCGGCCCGTTTCCCTGGCATACAAAAGTAAGCTGCCCCGCTTCTGGATGGCAGATTGCAGGAACCACTTGGTACTATCAAACCAGCCCAACTTGGGACTGGTGCCACCTTGGGTCTGGGAACCATGCTGTGTATCGTGGATTCTAAGGAGCCTGCCGGCCACGCCCAGCCACAGGCCCCCAAACACAAACAACGACGCTTTTCCCTGGAAAACAAAACTCGCCTGCCATCTTTTTGATGGCAGATTGCAGGAACCACTTGGTACTATCAAACCAGCCCAACTTGGCACTGGTGCCACCTTGGTTCTGGGAACCATGCTGCGTATCGTGGATTCTAAGGAGCCAGCCGGCCACTCCAGCCACAGGCCCGCAGACACAAACAACAGCACTTTTCCCTGGAAAACAAAACTCGCCTGCCGACTTTTTGATGGCAGATTGCAGGAGCCACTTGGTACTATGAAATCAGGCGAACATGGCACTGGTGCCACCATGGGTCTGGTCACCATCCTGCCTATCGTAGCTTTTCAGTAGCCAGCCGGTCACTCCCAGCCATAGGCCCCCTGACACAAAGCTCGGCCCGTTTCCCTGGCAAACAAAAGTAAGCTGCCCCGCTTCTGGATGGCAGATTGCAGGATGCACTTGGTACTATAAAACCAGCCCGACTTGGCACTGGTGCCACCTCAGGTCTGGGAACCATCCTGCGTATCGTGGATTCTAAGGAGCCAGCCGGCCACTCCCAGCCACAGGCCCCCAAACACAAACAACGGCGCTTTTCCCTGGAAAACAAAACTCGCCTGCCGACATTTTGATGGCAGATTGCAGGAGCCACTTGGTACTATCAAACCAGCCCAACTTGGCACTGGTGCCACCATGGGTCTGGTCACCATCCTGCCTATCGTAGCTTTTCAGGAGCCAGCCGGTCACTCCCAGCCATAGGCCCCGAGACACAAAGCTCGGACCGTTTCCCTGGCAAACAAAAGTAAGCTGCCCCGCTTCTGGATGGCAGATTGCAGGAGCCACTTTGCACCATCATACTAGCCCGACTTGGCACTGGTGACACCTTGGGTCTGGGAACCATCCTGCGTATCGTGGATTCTAAGCAGCCAGCCGGCCACTCCCAGCCACAGGCCCCCAAACACAAACAACGGCGCTTTTCCCTGGAAAATAAAAACTCGCCTGCCAAATTTTGACGGCAGATTGCAGGAGCCACTTGGTACTATCAAATCAGCCCAACTTGGGACTGGTGCCACCATGGGTCTGGTCACCATCCTGCCTATCGTAGCTTTTCAGGAGCCAGCCGGTCACTCTCAGCCATAGGCCCCCAGACAAAAACCACGGCCCGTTTCCCTGGCAAACAAAAGTAAGCTGCCCTGCTTCTGGATGGCAGATTGCAGGAACCACTTGGTACTATCAAACCAGCAAAACTTGGCACTGGTGCCACCTTGGGTCTGGATACCATGCTGCGTATCGTGGATTCTAAGGAGCCAGCCGGCCACTCCCAGCCACAGGCCCCCAAACACAAACAACGGCGCTTTTCCCTGGAAAACAAAACTCTCCTGCCAACTTTTTGATGGCAGATTGCAGGAGCCACTTGGTTTTATCAAATCAGCCCAACTTGGCACTGGTGCCACCATGGGTCTGGTCACCATCCTGCCTATCTTAGCTTTTCAGGAGCCAGCCGGTCACTCCCCGCCATAGGCCCCCAGACAAAAAGCTCGGCCCGTTTCCCTGGCAAACAAAAGTAAGCTACCCCGCTTCAGGATGGCAGATTGCAGGAGCCACTTTGCACCATCAAACTAGCCCGACTTGGCACTGGTGCCACCTCTGGTCTGGGAACCATCCTGCGTATCGTGGATTCTAATTAGCCAGCCGGCCACTCCCTACCACAGGCCCCCAAACAAAAACAACGGTGCTTTTCCCTGGAAAACAAAACTCGCCTACCAACTATTTGATGGCAGATTACAGGAGCCACTTGGTACTATCAAACCAGCCCAACTTGGCACTGGTGCCACCATGGGTCTGGTCACAATCCTGCCTATCGTAACTTTTCAGGAGCCAGCCGGTCACTCCCAGCCATAGGTCCCCAGTCACAAACCTCGGCCCGTTTCCCTGGCAAACAAAAGTAAGCTGCCCCGCTTCTGGATGGCAGTTTGCAGGAGCCACTTGGGACTATCAAACCAGTCCGACTTGGCACTGGTGCCACCTCTGGTCTGGGACCCATCCTGCGTATCGTGGATTCTAAGGAGCCAGTCGGCCACTCCCAGCCACAGGCCCCCAAACACAAACAACGGCCCGTTTCCGTGGCAAACAAAAGTAAGCTGCCCCGCTTCTGGATGGCAGATTGCAGGAACCACTTGGTAGTATCAAACCAGCACAACTTGGCACTGGTGGCACCTCTTGTCTGGTAACCATGCTGCGTATCGTGGTTTCTAAGGAGCCAGCCGGGCACTCCCAACCACAGGTCCCCAAACACAAACAATGGCGTTTTTCCCTGGAAAACAAAACTCGCCTGCCAACTTTTTGATGGCAGATTGCAGGAGCCACTTGGTACTATCAAACCAGCCCAACTTGGCACTGGTGCCACCATGGGTCTGGTCACCATCCTGCCTATCGTAGCTTTTCAGGAGCCAGCCGGTCACTCCCTGCCATAGGCCCCGAGACAGAAAGCCCGGCCCGTTTCCCTGGCAAACAAAAGTAAGCTGCCCCGCTTCTGGATGGCAGATTGCAGGAGCCACTTTGTACTATCAAACCAGCCCGACTTGGCACTGGTGCCACCTCTGGTCTGGGAACCATGCTGCGTATCGTGGATTTTAAGGAGCCAGTCGGCCACTCCCAGCCATATGCCTCCAAACACAAACAACGGTCCATTTCCCTGGCAAACAAAAGTAAGCTGCCCCGCTTCTGGATGTCAGATTGCAGGAACCACTTCTTGCCAAGTTGGGGTGGTTTGATAGTACCAAGTGGCTCCTGCAATCTGCCATCAAAAAGTTGGCAAGCGAGTTTTGTTTTCCAGGGAAAAGCGCCGTTGTTTTTGTTTGGGGGCCTGTGGCTGGGAGTGGCCAGCTGTCTCCTTAGAATCCACGATACGCAGGATGGGTCCCAGACCAGAGGTGGCACCAGTGCCAAGTCGGGCTGGTTTGATGGTGCAAAGTGACTCCTGCAATCTGCCATCCAGAAGCGGGGTAGCTTACTTTTGTTTGCCAGGGAAACGGGTAGAGCTTTGTGTCTGGGGGCCTATGGCTGGGAGTGACCGGCTGGCTCCTGAAAAGCTACGATAGGCAGGATGGTGACCAGACCCATGGTGGCACCAGTGCCAAGTTGGGCTGGTTTGATAGTACCAAGTGGCTCCTGCAATCTGCCATCAAAAAGTTGGCAGGTGAGTTTTGTTTTCCAGGGAAAAGCACCGTTGTTTGTGTTTGGGGGCCTGTGGCTGGGAGTGGCCAGCTGGCTCCTTAGAATCCACGATACGCAGGATGGTTCCCAGACCAGAGGTTGCACCAGTGCCATGTTGGCCTGGTTTGATAGTACCATGTGGCTCCTGCAATCTGCCATCCAGAAGCGGGGCTGCTTACTTTTGTTTGCCAGGGAAACGGGCCGAGATATTTGTCTGGGGGCCTATGGCTGGGAGTGAGCGGCTGGCTCCTGAAAAGCTACGATAGGCAGGATGGTGACCAGACCCATGGTGGCACCAGTGCCAAGTTGGGCTGGTTTGATAGTACCAAGTGGCTCCTGCAATCTGCCATCAAAAAGTTGTCAGGCGACTTTTGTTTTCCAGGGAAAAGCGCCGTTGTTCTTGTTTAGAGGCCTGTGGCTGGGAGTGGCCGGCTGCCTCCTTTGAACCCAGGATACGCAGGATGGTTCCCAGAGCCAAGGTGGCACCAGTGCCAAGTTGGGCTGGTTTGATAGTACCAAGTGGCTCCTGCAATCTGCCATCCAGAAGCGGGTCAGCTTACTTTTGTTTGCCAGGGAAACGGGCCGAGGTTTGTGTCTGGGGGCCAATGGCTGGGAGTGACCGGCTGGCTACTGAAAAGCTACGATAGGCAGGATGGTTACCAGACTCATGGTGGCACCAGTGCCAAGTCGGGCTGGTTTGATAATACTAAATAGCTCCTGAAATCTGCCATTCAGACGCGGGGCAGCGGATTTTTGTTTGCTGGAGAAAAGTTCCGTGGTTATTTTTTGGGGGTATATGGCTCGACGTGGCCGGCTGGCTCCTTAAAAAGATCGATACGCAGGATTGTTCCCTGACCCAAGGTGGCATCACTGCCAAGTCGGGCTGTTTTCGTAGTACCAAGTGCGTCTTGCAATTTGCCATCCAGAAGAGGGGCAGTTGAGTTTTGTTTGCCAGAGCAAAGGGCCGGGGTATGTGTTTGGGGGCATATGGCTGAGAGTGGCCGGCTGGCCCCTGAAAATCCACGATAGGCAGGATGGTTCCCAGAGCCAAGGTGGCACCAGTGCCATGTTGGCCTGGTTTGATAGTACCATGTGGCTGCTGTAATCTGCCATCCAGAAGCGGGGCAGCTTACTTTTGTTTGCCAGGGAAACGGGCCGAGATATTTGTCTGGGGGCCTATGGCTGGGAGTGACCGGCTGGCTCCTGAAAAGCTACGATAGGCAGGATGGTGACCAGACCCATGGTGGCACCAGTGCCAAGTTGGGCTGGTTTGATAGTACCAAGTGGCTCCTGCAATCTGCCATCAAAAATTTGGCAGGCGAGTTTTGTTTTCCAGGGAAAAGCGCCGTTGTTTTTGTTTAGAGGCCTGTGGCTGGGAGTGGCCGCCTGTCCTCGTAGAATCTACGTTACGCAGCATGGTTCCCAGAGCCAAGGTGGCACGAGGGCCAAGTCGGGCAGGTTTGATAGTACCAAATGCATCCTGCAATCTGCCATCCAAAAGCGGGGCAGTTTACTTTTGTTTGCCAGGGAAACGGGCCGAGGTTTGTGTCTGGGGGCCTATGGCAGGGAGTGACCGGCTGGCTCCTGAAAAGCTATGATAGGCAGGATGTTTACCAGACCCATGGTGGCACCAGTGCCAAGTTGGGCTGATTTGATAGTACCAAGTGGCTCCTGCAATCTGCCATCCAGAATCGGGGCAGCTTACTTTTGTTTTCCAGGGAAACGGGCCGAGGTTTGTGTCTGGGGGTCTATGGCTGGGAGTGACCGGCTGGCTCCTGAAAAGCTACGATAGGCAGGATGGTGACCAGACCCATGGTGGCACCAGTGCCAAGTTGGGCTGGTTTGATAGCACCAAGTGGCTCCTGCAATCTGCCATCAAAATGTTGGCAGGCGAGTTTTGTTTTCCAGGGAAAAGCGCCGTTGTTTGTGTTTGGGCGCCTGTGGCTCAGAGTGGCCGGGTGGCTGCTTAGAATCCACGATACGCAGGATGGTTCCCAGACCCAAGGTGGCACCAGTGCCAAGTCGGGCTGGTTTGACACTACCAAGTGGCTCCTGCAATCTGCCATCCAGAATCGGGGCAGCTTAATTTTGTTTGCCAGGGAAACGGTCCGAGGTTTGTGTCTGGGGGCCTATGGCTGGGAGTGACCGGCTGGCTCCTGAAAAGCTACAATAGGCAGGATGGTTCCCAGAACCATAGTGGCACCAGTGCCAAGTTGGGATGATTTGATAGTACCAAGTGGCTCCTGCAATCTGCCATCAAAATGTTGGCAGGCGAGTTTTGTTTTCCAGGGAAAAGCGCCGTTGTTTGTGTTTGGGGGCCTGTGGCTGGGAGTGGCCGGCTGGCTCCTTAGAATCCACGATATGCAGGATTGTTCCCAGACCCAAGGTGGCACCAGTGCCAAGTCGGGCTGGTTTGATGGTGCAAAGTGGCTCCTGCAATCTGCCATCCAGACGCGGGGCAGCGGATTTTTGTTTCCATGAGAAATGGTCCGTGGTTTGTTTTTGGGGGTATATGGCTGGGCGTGGCCGGCTGGCTCCTTAAAAAGCTCGATATGCAGGATGGTTCCCTGACACAAGGTGGCACCAGTGCCACGTCGGGCGGTTTTCGTAGTACAAAGTGCGTCCTAAAATTTGCCATCCAGAAGAGGGGCAGTTGAGTTTTGTTTGCCAGAGAAAAGGGCCGTGGTTTGTTTTTGGGGGCATATGGCTGAGAGTGGCCGGCTGGCCCCTGAAAATCCACGATAGGCAGGATGGTTCCCAGACCAGAGGTGTCACCAGTGCCAAGTCGGGCTGGTTTGATAGTACTAAATAGCTCCTGCAATCTGCCATGCAGAAGCGGGGCAGCTTACTTTTGTTTGCCAGGGAAACGGGCCGAGGTTTGTGTCTGGGGGCCTATGGCTGGGTATGACCGGCTGGCTCCTGAAAAGCTACGATAGGCAGGATGGTGACCAGACCCATGGTGGCACCAGTGCCAAGTTGGGCTGGTTTGATAGTACCAAGTGGCTCCGGCAATCTGCCATCAAAAAGTTGGCAGGCGAGTTTTGTTTTCCAGGGAAAAGCGCCGTTGTTTGTGTTTGGGGGCCTGTGGCTGGGAGTGGCCAGCTGGCTCCTTAGAACCCACGATACGCAGGATGGTTCCCAGACCAGAGGTGGCACCAGTGCCAAGTTTGGCTGGTTTGATGGTGCAAAGTGGCTCCTGCAATCTGCCATCCAGAAGCGGGGTAGCTTACTTTTGTTTGCCAGGGAAACGGGCCGAAATATTTATCTAGGGGGCTCTGGCTGGGGGTGGCTGGCTGGCACCTGAAAAGCTACGATAGGCAGGATGGTGACCAGACCCATGGTGGCACCAGTGCCAAGTTGGGCTGGTTTGATAGTACCAAGTGGCTCCTGCAATCTGCCATCAAATGTTTGGCAGGCGAGTTTTGTTTTCCAGGGAAAAGCACCGTTGTGTGTGTTTTGGGCGCCTGTGGCTGGAGTGGCCAGCTGGCTCCTTAGAATCCACGATACGCAGGATGGTTCCCAGACCCAAGGTGGCACCAGTGCCAAGTCGGGCTGGTTTGTTAGTAACAAGTGGTTCCTGCAATCTGCCATCCAGAAGCGGGGCAGCTGAATTTTGTTTGCCAGAGAAAAAGGCTGTTGTTTGTGTTTCGGGGCCTGTGGCTGGCAGTGGACGGCTGGCTCCTGAAAATCCATGATGCGCAGGATGGTTCCCAGACCCAAGGTGGCACCAGTGCCAAGTCGGGCTGGTTTGATACTACCAAGTGCGTCCTGCAATCTGCCATCCAGAAGCGGGGCAGCTTAATTTTGTTTGCCAGGGAAACGGGCCGTGGGTTTTGTATGGGGGCCTATGGCTGAGAGTGGCCGGCTGGCTCCTGAAAATCCACGCTAGGCAGCATGGTTCCCAGATGCAAGGTGGCACCAGTGCCAAGTCGGGCTGGTTTGATGGTGCAAAGTGGCTCCTGCAATCTGCCATCCAGAAGCGGGGCAGCTGATTTTTGTTTGCCAGAGAAAAATTCCGTGGATTGTTTTTGGGGGCATATTGCTGGGAGTGGCCGGCTGGCTCCTTAAAATGCTCGATACGCATGATGGTTCCCAGGCCCAAGGTGTCACCACTACCAAGTCGGCCTGCGGTTTTAGTATCAAGTTCATCCTGCAATTTGCCATCCAGAAGAGGGGCAGTTGAGTTTTGTTTGCCAGAGAAACGGGCCGAGGTTTCTGTTTGGGGACATATGGCTGAGAGTGGCCGGGTGGCCCCTGAATATCCACGATACACAGCATGGTTCCCAGATCCAAGGTGGCACCAGTGCCAAGTTGGGCTGGTTTGATAGTCCCAAGTGTCTCCTGCAATCTGCCATCCAGAAGCGGGGCAGCTTACTTTTGTTTGCCAGAGAAATAGGCCTAGGTTTTTGTCTGGGGGCCTGTGGCTAGGAGTGGCCGGCTGGCTCCTTAGAATCCACGATACGCAGGATGTTTCCCAGACCCAAGGTGGCACCAGTGCCAAGTCGGGCTGGTTTGATAGTACCAAGTGGCTCCTGCAAACTCCATCAAAATGTTGGCAGACGTGTTTTGTTTTCCAGGGAACAGCGCCGTTGATTTTGTTTGGGGACCTGTGGCTGGGAGTGGCCGGCTGGCTCCTTAGAATCCACGATACGCAGGATGGTTCCCAGACCCAAGGTGGCACCAGTGCCAAGTCGGGCTGGTTTGATTACACCAAGTGGCTCCTGCAATCTGCCATCCAGAAGTGAGGCAGCTAAGTTTTGTTTGCCAGAAAAAAGGGCCGTGGTTTTTGTTGGGGGCCTGTGGCTGGGAGTAGCCGGCTGGCTCCTTAAAATCCACGCTAGGCAGCATGGTTCCCAGACCCAAGGTGGCACCAGTGCCAAGTAGGGCTGGTTTCATAGTACCAAGTGGCTCCTGCAATCTGCCATCCAGAAGCGGTGCAGTTGAGTTTTGTTTGCCAGAGAAAAGGGCCGTGGGTTGTGTTTGGGGGCATATGGCTGGGAGTGGCCGGCTGTCTCATTAAAAAGATCAATACGCAGGATGGTTCCCAGACCCAAGGTGGCACCAGTGCCAAGTCGGGCTGTTTTTATAGTACCAAGTGCGTCCTGCAATTTGCCATCCAGAAGAGGGGCAGTGGAGTTTTGTTTGCCAGAGAATAGCGCCGTTGTTTGTGTTTGGGGGCTTGTGGCTGGGAGTGGCCGACTGGCGCCGTAGAATCTGTGTTACGCAGCATGGTTCCCAGACCAGAGGTGGCACCAGTGCCAAGTTGGGCTGGTTTGATAGTACCAAGTGGCTCCTGCAATCTGCCATCCAGAAGCGGGGCAGCTTACTTTTGTTTGCCAGGGAAACGGGCCGAGGTTTGTGACTGGGGACCTATGGCTGGGAGTGACCGGCTGGCTCCTGAAAAGCTACGATAGGCAGGATGGTGACCAGACCCATGGTGGCACCAGTGCCAAGTTGGGCTGGTTTGATAGTACCAAGTGGCTCCTGCAATCTGCCATCAAAAAGTTGTCAGGCGAGTTTTGTTTTCCAGGGAAAAGCGCCGTTGTTTGTATTTGGGGGCCTGTGGCTGGGAGTGGCCGGCTGGCTCCTTTGAACCCACCATACGCAGGATGGTTCCCAGACCCAAGGTGGCACCAGTGCCAAGTCGGGCTGGTTTGATACTACCAAGTGCGTCCTGCAATCTGCCATCCAGAAGCGGGGCAGCTTAATTTTGTTTGCCAGGGAAACGGGCCGTGGGTTTTGTTTGGGGGCCTATGGCTGAGAGTGGCCGGCTGGCTCCTGAAAATCCACGCTAGGCAGCATGGTTCCCAGATGCAAGGTGGCACCAGTGCCAAGTCGGGCTGGTTTGATGGTGCAAAGTGGCTCCTGCAATCTGCCATCCAGGAGCGGGGCAGCTGATTTTTGTTTGCCAGAGAAAAATTCCGTGGATTGTTTTTGGGGGCATATTGCTGGGAGTGGCCGGCTGGCTCCTTAAAATGCTCGATACGCATGATGGTTCCCAGGTCCAAGGTGTCACCACTACCAAGTCGGCCTGCGGTTTTAGTATCAAGTTCATCCTGCAATTTGCCATCCAGAAGAGGGGCAGTTGAGTTTTGTTTGCCAGAGAAACGGGCCGAGGTTTCTGTTTGGGGACATATGGCTGAGAGTGGCCGGCTGGCCCCTGAATATCCACGATACACAGCATGGTTCCCAGATCCAAGGTGGCACCAGTGCCAAGTTGGGCTGGTTTGATAGTACCAAGTGTCTCCTGCAATCTGCCATCCAGAAGCGGGGCAGCTTACTTTTGTTTGCCAGAGAAATAGGCCTAGGTTTTTGTCTGGGGGCCTGTGGCTAGGAGTGGCCGGCTGGCTCCTAAGAATCCACGATACGCAGGATGTTTCCCAGACCCAAGGTGGCACCAGTGCCAAGTCGGGCTGGTTTGATAGTACCAAGTGGCTCCTGCAAACTCCATCAAAAAGTTGGCAAGCGTGTTTTGTTTTCCAGGGAACAGCGCCGTTGATTTTGTTTGGGGGCCTGTGGCTGGGAGTGGCCGGCTGGCTCCTTAGAATCCACGATACGCAGGATGGTTCCCAGACCCAAGGTGGCACCAGTGCCAAGTCGGGCTGGTTTGATTACACCAAGTGGCTCCTGCAATCTGCCATCCAGAAGTGAGGCAGCTAAGTTTTGTTTGCCAGAAAAAAGGGCCGTGGTTTTTGTTGGGGGCCTGTGGCTGGGAGTGGCCGGCTGGCTCCTTAGAATCCACCATACGCAGGATGGTTCCCAGACCCAAGGTGGCACCAGTGCCAAGTCGGGCTGGTTTGATAGTCCCAAGTGGCTCCTGCAAACTGCCATCCAGAAGCGGGGCAGCTGAGTTTTGTTTGCCAGGGAAATGGGCCGTTGTTTGTGTTTGGGGGCCTGTGGCTGGGAGTGTTCGGCTGGTTCCTGAATATGTACGATACGCAGGATTGTTCCCAGACCCAAGGTGGCACCAGTGCCAAGTCGGGCTGGTTTGATGGTGCAAAGTGGCTCCTGCAATCTGCCATCCAGAAGCGGGGCAGCTTACTTTTGTTTGCCAGGGAAACGGGCCGAGGTTTGTGTTTGGGGGCCTATGGCTGAGAGTGACCGGCTGGCTCCTGAAAAGCTACAATAGGCAGGATGGTGACCAGACCCATGGTGGCACCAGTGCCAAATTGGGCTGGTTTGATAGTACCAAGTGGTTCCTGCAATCTGCCATCCAGAAGCAGGGCAGCTGAGTTTTGTTTGCCAGAGAAAAGGGCCTTGGTTTGTGTTTGGGGGCATATGGCTGGGTGTGGCCAGCTGGCTCCTTAAAATGCACGATATGCAACATGGCTCCCAGACCCAAGGTGGCACCAGTGCCAAGTTGGGCTGGTTTGATAGTACCAAGTGGCTCCTGCAATCTTCCATGATCACGTGGAGAAATACTTTCTGGTTTCAGCCTCATGCTCTTTCTTCTCTCCCTCAACTTCTCTATCACCTCTCATCTGGTTCACATGCGCTGTCTTCAAGGTCCACAGGCTACTTTTCACAGAATCTTCTGGCCTGATGAAGTAAGAATGATGAATAGAACAGAGCTGGGATCTATTTTCCAGTTTGGATAAAATGCATTCTGCACACAAATCCAAGGAGAACGGGCTGCCCCGATGCCCAGAAAATCTTTCACTCCTGCTAGTGTTCTACGTCAACCGCAACTTAGTCTGAAAGAAAAGCTTTTTCTCTGAGAGCATCTGAGAGGTTTGCATGAAGCACTGATATCTGACATATGCAATTTTGAATAGGAGAGGAAAAAGAAAATGGCAAGGAGTTTTTAATTTTAGTGGTTTCAATTTTAATTTCCGTGCACTTTTTCAAAACTTGTCAGCTCAAATGCCCATCAACATCTTTTAGTCATCTGTAAGTCAGTATTCATATAAAATGTGCTTCAAATCCAAAGAATTTCAAATTTGCACTCCAAGCTTCTATGCCTAGATTTATGATTTCCTACACATATTAGATGAAAGGAAGGCCTTTTTTACTGTGGGAGTGCTGGAACACTGGAACAGGTTGCCCAGAGAAGTTGTGGGTGTCCCATCCCTGAAAGTATTCAAGGTCACCTTGGACGGGGCTTGGAGCAGCAACAAAGGAGAAGCTTGATGGTAGAGAAACAAAGTTGGACTATAGAAGAAACTCGGATTGAAGTATAGGATCAAGTTTTCTCTCAGCTCTTGGGGTAAATTCAAAGTTGTACAAAATGACATTTATCTGTGCTATTCACTACTGTAACAGAAAGTTTCATGAAAACTGTACAGAAGATAGTAAATTTTAAAAGAGATAAGAATTACAGCATAAAATCCATGGGATAGGTTACAACATGAGACACTCTCTAAGAGAAAATCTCTGTGTTTCAGCACTTCATCGGGGTAAGATTTCATGAAGTGCCAAAGAAGGCGGCAAAATATCATTCGGGACATTATTTACTGGAATTCAGCCTGGCCATTAGTAGGAACTGCCTTTGAACATATCATGTAGATATACCACACACGCTTTCCCTTCACTGAAAAATTACTGTTTACAACAAATAAGCAATTGACGATCAAAATTGATTGAAAGCATCTTAAACATGTCAAGTATTTCATTGTAGATGATCTGTGATCCAAATGCTTCTTCCACCTTCGAGAGGGACAGAAGAATTCTTCCATATCATGATGGTTTAAAATTGTATCAACCAATGTTTTCTGCTGAAAAGATATCATCTATTTTTTTCTATTTTTGGAAGAAAATATTCCTAGACATACAACAGGTGAGAACTAAGTAATTTTAAAGAAACAAATGAAATGAAAATATTCTGTAAATAGAATGAAATGAAAAGCTGTGTTTTAAATAGGAGCTAAATATTAAACAGAATTTTTGTACCAGGCATTTGAATTACTGCACCAGCTCTTTTGCCCATCAAGAGAGGCATTTAGCATTTCAGTCTTTTCCAAGGTGTTCATGATCTGCTATGCTGATCTCTGTGTGTGCCTAGGTGTGTGTGGAGGGGGGGGCATATGAAGGGGAGTGTGTATGTTTGCTTTACAATTGTTGTGGCAGATTCATGCCTCAGCTCCACATTTTGTTTTAAAAAGGTCACACCGAGTGGATATGAAGTTTACTATCAACAAGAGATCGATTCCCAAATCATCCATTTGACTCTCCCTTATAAATCATGTGCTTTGTTGCATATTTTATCAAATATACTTTCAAGCCAGATGGAGGAAGGAGGATGTGGGAATCCCTCCACCATCTTGCAACTTTTATGTAAGTAGGTTTTCAAGAAAATCATCATTTCTCTTTTAAATATGTCTGGAACAGGCATGATGGTAGTGTCAACCTGTTGGAGTTTTTGTTGCTGGAAGAAGTTGTACAAAAGGATTGGTTTTTACATTGACCAGTTACTGAATCAAGCGCAGGAATACATTGGAAATTTAGCTGGGGGTTCCTTTTCCCAGCAGACTACTTCTAGAACGAGCTTGTACACTGAAGCTGACTCTTTTGCTCTCTTTTTGTTTCTTTCCTATTTTCTTGGCTTCTTTGCCACTATCTAGACAATTTTGGAACTTTGTTCCCAACTAAAATGGTTTCAATAGTCTGATTGTGATCATACATTTTTACAAGGAATTTTTAAAATCTTTCCTCGAGTCCAGAAAGTCAAGGACTTAGATCTTTTTCTTCCCTTATCAATATTGCCATGAAATTGATAAATAAAGACCAACTCTTTATTTTTGTTTTTAACCCACGTAGATAATTCCCATCCATTAATCCATTTTGTGGACCAATAGCTGCCATTCTGATGGAAGCTGTCACTTCTTAACAATAGGCATTCTGTGACTATGTTGACTGCACTTTGGGTGAAGATCCTAACTGGTCTTAGATATACATAGGGAGAAATTTGCTCAGCCAGTGTCAGTCTTAAGCATGCGTATCAGAAGATCTTTCTAGAGCTGGGAATTTTCCCATGAAAGGGATTCAGTTAGGGAAGAGACACTTGTGCCAGAGTTTTACATTCTTCTTGAACACTGCTTAAGGAACTTAGATGCCATGTCCATTTGGATCTCTGTCTGCACAGAACTTTGTCATGCCAGCGCTTTGAAATGCATCTTGAAGAGAATTCACTAGCACAGAATGAAAGAGAGTGGAAGGGGTTGGTGGGGCTAACCAGGCCCAACCCCCCTGCCTAAACCAGGATACCTAGAGCCTCTTGCCCAGGATTCTATCTGGGTGTACTTTTAATGTCTTCAAAGATCCAGGCTCCACAATCTTTCTGGGCAGTCTGTGCCGTGGTTCAGTCACCCTGACAGTAAAGAAACATTTACTGATGTTCAAAGGCAATCTCCTGTATTTCAGTGTGTGCCCACTGCCTCTTGTCTTTTCCCTCAGCATCACTGAAAAGACACTGATTCCCTCCCCTTTGCACTATTGCTTCCATATGTATGTGTGATGCCATGTAGAGGTATGTCAAAAACCTCCCTGAAGCCCAGGCAGATAATATTCCCTTCATCTACCAGTCAAGTTGATTCATCAGAGGAGTTTAAAGTGATGTTCAGCATGAAATTCCCCTGAAAAATCATGCTAACTACATTATTTGGTCATCTGTCATGTGCCTGGCAAGGATTTCCAGGAAGAGCTGCTTCATCAACTTCCTGGGGATAAAAAAGAGGCTGGCTGGTTTGTACTATGGCGAGTCCTCTTAATTGCCTTTTTTGAAGATGGGTGTCATTTGCTAACATCCACTCTTTAGCTCCTCTTCTCATCTACACCTCGGCAAAAAGCTTTTCCACTATGTCTGGCTAGGAAAAACTGTGCCAGCACAGAAAACATCTCCCATCGTGTTCTAGAAGTTGCACGGATGTCTGCCAAGTGTTTGGCAGGAAGAAAAGTTGTCCAAAACAGCTTCCAATCGAATGTTCCTGTGATTGGAAAAGTCAGGAGAGTGCAAAGGTACTGTTTTCTATCAGTTGGCAAGGTGCGCACACAATCCCAGTGTTGTACAGCTTGCTTCTTCACCTTCCCGAAGCTGCCGCTCTCGCCGGCTGCCGGAGCCCAAGAAGCGGCTTCTTCGCGCAAAGACGATTGTGCCGCTCACAGTGCTCTCCTTAGCGCGGCTTCTGCCGAAAGACGCCCGGCAGCGGCTCTTACCTCCGGAGAGCATCCTACCTTCGTCTTTAGCTCCTCTTCTCATCTACACCTCGGCAAAAAGCTTTTCCACTATGTCTGGCTAGGAAAAACTGTGCCAGCACAGAAAACATCTCCCATCGTGTTCTAGAAGTTGCACGGATGTCTGCCAAGTGTTTGGCAGGAAGAAAAGAAAAGTTGTCCAAAACAGCTTCCAATCGAATGTTCCTGTGATTGGAAAAGTCAGGAGAGTGCAAAGGTACTGTTTTCTATCAGTTGGCAAGGTGCGCACACAATCCCAGTGTTGTACAGCTTGCTTCTTCACCTTCCCGAAGCTGCCGCTCTCGCCGGCTGCCGGAGCCCAAGAAGCGGCTTCTTCGCGCAAAGACGATTGTGCCGCTCACAGTGCTCTCCTTAGCGCGGCTTCTGCCGAAAGACGCCCGGCAGCGGCTCTTACCTCCGGAGAGCATCCTACCTTCGTCTTTCGCGTCTTTTGTAGTCTACATCTTAGCAAAACGCTTTTCCACTATGTCTGGCTAGGAAAAACTGTGCCAGCACAGAAAACATCTCCCATCGTGTTCTAGAAGTTGCACGGATGTCTGCCAAGTGTTTGGCAGGAAGAAAAGAAAAGTTGTCCAAAACAGCTTCCAATCGAATGTTCCTGTGATTGGAAAAGTCAGGAGAGTGCAAAGGTACTGTTTTCTATCAGTTGGCAAGGTGCGCACACAATCCCAGTGTTGTACAGCTTGCTTCTTCACCTTCCCGAAGCTGCCGCTCTCGCCGGCTGCCGGAGCCCAAGAAGCGGCTTCTTCGCGCAAAGACGATTGTGCCGCTCACAGTGCTCTCCTTAGCGCGGCTTCTGCCGAAAGACGCCCGGCAGCGGCTCTTACCTCCGGAGAGCATCCTACCTTCGTCTTTCGCGTCTTTTGTAGTCTACATCTTAGCAAAACGCTTTTCCACTATGTCTGGCTAGGAAAAACTGTGCCAGCACAGAAAACATCTCCCATCGTGTTCTAGAAGTTGCACGGATGTCTGCCAAGTGTTTGGCAGGAAGAAAAGAAAAGTTGTCCAAAACAGCTTCCAATCGAATGTTCCTGTGATTGGAAAAGTCAGGAGAGTGCAAAGGTACTGTTTTCTATCAGTTGGCAAGGTGCGCACACAATCCCAGTGTTGTACAGCTTGCTTCTTCACCTTCCCGAAGCTGCCACTCTCAGGAGGTAAGAGCCGCTGCCGGGCGTCTTTCGGCAGAAGCCGCGCTAAGGGGAGCACTGTGAGCGGCACAATCGTCTTTGCGCGAAGAAGCCGCTTCTTGGGCTCCGGCAGCCGGCGACAGCGGCAGCTTCGGGAAGGTGAAGAAGCAAGCTGTACAACACTGGGATTGTGTGCGCACCTTGCCAACTGATAGAAAACAGTACCTTTGCACTCTCCTGACTTTTCCAATCACAGGAACATTCGATTGGAAGCTGTTTTGGACAACTTTTCTTTTCTTCCTGCCAAACACTTGGCAGACATCCGTGCAACTTCTAGAACACGATGGGAGATGTTTTCTGTGCTGGCACAGTTTTTCCTAGCCAGACATAGTGGAAAAGCGTTTTGCTAAGATGTAGACTACAAAAGACGCGAAAGACGAAGGTAGGATGCTCTCCGGAGGTAAGAGCCGCTGCCGGGCGTCTTTCGGCAGAAGCCGCGCTAAGGAGAGCACTGTGAGCGGCACAATCGTCTTTGCGCGAAGAAGCCGCTTCTTGGGCTCCGGCAGCCGGCGAGAGCGGCAGCTTCGGGAAGGTGAAGAAGCAAGCTGTACAACACTGGGATTGTGTGCGCACCTTGCCAACTGATAGAAAACAGTACCTTTGCACTCTCCTGACTTTTCCAATCACAGGAACATTCGATTGGAAGCTGTTTTGGACAACTTTTCTTTTCTTCCTGCCAAACACTTGGCAGACATCCGTGCAACTTCTAGAACACGATGGGAGATGTTTTCTGTGCTGGCACAGTTTTTCCTAGCCAGACCTAGTGGAAAAGCGTTTTGCTAAGATGTAGACTACAAAAGACGCGAAAGACGAAGGTAGGATGCTCTCCGGAGGTAAGAGCCGCTGCCGGGCGTCTTTCGGCAGGAGCCGCGCTAAGGAGAGCACTGTGAGCGGCACAATCGTCTTTGCGCGAAGAAGCCGCTTCTTGGGCTCCGGCAGCCGGCGAGAGCGGCAGCTTCGGGAAGGTGAAGAAGCAAGCTGTACAACACTGGGATTGTGTGCGCACCTTGCCAACTGATAGAAAACAGTACCTTTGCACTCTCCTGACTTTTCCAATCACAGGAACATTCGATTGGAAGCTGTTTTGGACAACTTTTCTTTTCTTCCTGCCAAACACTTGGCAGACATCCGTGCAACTTCTAGAACACGATGGGAGATGTTTTCTGTGCTGGCACAGTTTTTCCTAGCCAGACATAGTGGAAAAGCTTTTTGCCGAGGTGTAGACTACATAAGACGCGAAAGACGAAGGTAGGATGCTCTCCGGAGGTAAGAGCCGCTGCCGGGCGTCTTTCGGCAGAAGCCGCGCTAAGGAGAGCACTGTGAGCGGCACAATCGTCTTTGCGCGAAGAAGCCGCTTCTTGGGCTCCGGCAGCCGGCGAGAGCGGCAGCTTCGGGAAGGTGAAGAAGCAAGCTGTACAACACTGGGATTGTGTGCGCACCTTGCCAACTGATAGAAAACAGTACCTTTGCACTCTCCTGACTTTTCCAATCACAGGAACATTCGATTGGAAGCTGTTTTGGACAACTTTTCTTTTCTTCCTGCCAAACACTTGGCAGACATCCGTGCAACTTCTAGAACACGATGGGAGATGTTTTCTGTGCTGGCACAGTTTTTCCTAGCCAGACATAGTGGAAAAGCTTTTTGCTAAGATGTAGACTACAAAAGACGCGAAAGACGAAGGTAGGATGCTCTCCGGAGGTAAGAGCCGCTGCCGGGCGTCTTTCAGCAGAAGCCGCGCTAAGGAGAGCACTGTGAGCGGCACAATCGTCTTTGCGCGAAGAAGCCGCTTCTTGGGCTCCGGCAGCCGGCGAGAGCGGCAGCTTCGGGAAGGTGAAGAAGCAAGCTGTACAACACTGGGATTGTGTGCGCACCTTGCCAACTGATAGAAAACAGTACCTTTGCACTCTCCTGACTTTTCCAATCACAGGAACATTCGATTGGAAGCTGTTTTGGACAACTTTTCTTTTCTTCCTGCCAAACACTTGGCAGACATCCGTGCAACTTCTAGAACACGATGGGAGATGTTTTCTGTGCTGGCACAGTTTTTCCTAGCCAGACATAGTGGAAAAGCTTTTTGCCGAGGTGTAGATGAGAAGAGGAGCTAAAGACGAAGGTAGGATGCTCTCCGGAGGTAAGAGCCGCTGCCGGGCGTCTTTCGGCAGAAGCCGCGCTAAGGAGAGCACTGTGAGCGGCACAATCGTCTTTGCGCGAAGAAGCCGCTTCTTGGGCTCCGGCAGCCGGCGAGAGCGGCAGCTTCGGGAAGGTGAAGAAGCAAGCTGTACAACACTGGGATTGTGTGCGCACCTTGCCAACTGATAGAAAACAGTACCTTTGCACTCTCCTGACTTTTCCAATCACAGGAACATTCGATTGGAAGCTGTTTTGGACAACTTTTCTTTTCTTCCTGCCAAACACTTGGCAGACATCCGTGCAACTTCTAGAACACGATGGGAGATGTTTTCTGTGCTGGCACAGTTTTTCCTAGCCAGACATAGTGGAAAAGCTTTTTGCCGAGGTGTAGATGAGAAGAGGAGCTAAAGAGTGGATGTTAGCAAATGACACCCATCTTCAAAAAAGGCAATTAAGAGGACTCGCCATAGTACAAACCAGCCAGCCTCTTTTTTATCCCCAGGAAGTTGATGAAGCAGCTCTTCCTGGAAATCCTTGCCAGGCACATGACAGATGACCAAATAATGTAGTTAGCATGATTTTTCAGGGGAATTTCATGCTGAACATCACTTTAAACTCCTCTGATGAATCAACTTGACTGGTAGATGAAGGGAATATTATCTGCCTGGGCTTCAGGGAGGTTTTTGACATACCTCTACATGGCATCACACATACATATGGAAGCAATAGTGCAAAGGGGAGGGAATCAGTGTCTTTTCAGTGATGCTGAGGGAAAAGACAAGAGGCAGTGGGCACACACTGAAATACAGGAGATTGCCTTTGAACATCAGTAAATGTTTCTTTACTGTCAGGGTGACTGAACCACGGCACAGACTGCCCAGAAAGATTGTGGAGCCTGGATCTTTGAAGACATTAAAAGTACACCCAGATAGAATCCTGGGCAAGAGGCTCTAGGTATCCTGGTTTAGGCAGGGGGGTTGGGCCTGGTTAGCCCCACCAACCCCTTCCACTCTCTTTCATTCTGTGCTAGTGAATTCTCTTCAAGATGCATTTCAAAGCGCTGGCATGACAAAGTTCTGTGCAGACAGAGATCCAAATGGACATGGCATCTAAGTTCCTTAAGCAGTGTTCAAGAAGAATGTAAAACTCTGGCACAAGTGTCTCTTCCCTAACTGAATCCCTTTCATGGGAAAATTCCCAGCTCTAGAAAGATCTTCTGATACGCATGCTTAAGACTGACACTGGCTGAGCAAATTTCTCCCTATGTATATCTAAGACCAGTTAGGATCTTCACCCAAAGTGCAGTCAACATAGTCACAGAATGCCTATTGTTAAGAAGTGACAGCTTCCATCAGAATGGCAGCTATTGGTCCACAAAATGGATTAATGGATGGGAATTATCTACGTGGGTTAAAAACAAAAATAAAGAGTTGGTCTTTATTTATCAATTTCATGGCAATATTGATAAGGGAAGAAAAAGATCTAAGTCCTTGACTTTCTGGACTCGAGGAAAGATTTTAAAAATTCCTTGTAAAAATGTATGATCACAATCAGACTATTGAAACCATTTTAGTTGGGAACAAAGTTCCAAAATTGTCTAGATAGTGGCAAAGAAGCCAAGAAAATAGGAAAGAAACAAAAAGAGAGCAAAAGAGTCAGCTTCAGTGTACAAGCTCGTTCTAGAAGTAGTCTGCTGGGAAAAGGAACCCCCAGCTAAATTTCCAATGTATTCCTGCGCTTGATTCAGTAACTGGTCAATGTAAAAACCAATCCTTTTGTACAACTTCTTCCAGCAACAAAAACTCCAACAGGTTGACACTACCATCATGCCTGTTCCAGACATATTTAAAAGAGAAATGATGATTTTCTTGAAAACCTACTTACATAAAAGTTGCAAGATGGTGGAGGGATTCCCACATCCTCCTTCCTCCATCTGGCTTGAAAGTATATTTGATAAAATATGCAACAAAGCACATGATTTATAAGGGAGAGTCAAATGGATGATTTGGGAATCGATCTCTTGTTGATAGTAAACTTCATATCCACTCGGTGTGACCTTTTTAAAACAAAATGTGGAGCTGAGGCATGAATCTGCCACAACAATTGTAAAGCAAACATACACACTCCCCTTCATATGCCCCCCCCTCCACACACACCTAGGCACACACAGAGATCAGCATAGCAGATCATGAACACCTTGGAAAAGACTGAAATGCTAAATGCCTCTCTTGATGGGCAAAAGAGCTGGTGCAGTAATTCAAATGCCTGGTACAAAAATTCTGTTTAATATTTAGCTCCTATTTAAAACACAGCTTTTCATTTCATTCTATTTACAGAATATTTTCATTTCATTTGTTTCTTTAAAATTACTTAGTTCTCACCTGTTGTATGTCTAGGAATATTTTCTTCCAAAAATAGAAAAAAATAGATGATATCTTTTCAGCAGAAAACATTGGTTGATACAATTTTAAACCATCATGATATGGAAGAATTCTTCTGTCCCTCTCGAAGGTGGAAGAAGCATTTGGATCACAGATCATCTACAATGAAATACTTGACATGTTTAAGATGCTTTCAATCAATTTTGATCGTCAATTGCTTATTTGTTGTAAACAGTAATTTTTCAGTGAAGGGAAAGCGTGTGTGGTATATCTACATGATATGTTCAAAGGCAGTTCCTACTAATGGCCAGGCTGAATTCCAGTAAATAATGTCCCGAATGATATTTTGCCGCCTTCTTTGGCACTTCATGAAATCTTACCCCGATGAAGTGCTGAAACAAAGAGATTTTCTCTTAGAGAGTGTCTCATGTTGTAACCTATCCCATGGATTTTATGCTGTAATTCTTATCTCTTTTAAAATTTACTATCTTCTGTACAGTTTTCATGAAACTTTCTGTTACAGTAGTGAATAGCACAGATAAATGTCATTTTGTACAACTTTGAATTTACCCCAAGAGCTGAGAGAAAACTTGATCCTATACTTCAATCCGAGTTTCTTCTATAGTCCGACTTTGTTTCTCTACCATCAAGCTTCTCCTTTGTTGCTGCTCCAAGCCCCGTCCAAGGTGACCTTGAATACTTTCAGGGATGGGACACCCACAACTTCTCTGGGCAACCTGTTCCAGTGTTCCAGCACTCCCACAGTAAAAAAGGCCTTCCTTTCATCTAATATGTGTAGGAAATCATAAATCTAGGCATAGAAGCTTGGAGTGCAAATTTGAAATTCTTTGGATTTGAAGCACATTTTATATGAATACTGACTTACAGATGACTAAAAGATGTTGATGGGCATTTGAGCTGACAAGTTTTGAAAAAGTGCACGGAAATTAAAATTGAAACCACTAAAATTAAAAACTCCTTGCCATTTTCTTTTTCCTCTCCTATTCAAAATTGCATATGTCAGATATCAGTGCTTCATGCAAACCTCTCAGATGCTCTCAGAGAAAAAGCTTTTCTTTCAGACTAAGTTGCGGTTGACGTAGAACACTAGCAGGAGTGAAAGATTTTCTGGGCATTGGGGCAGCACGTTCTCCTTGGATTTGTGTGCAGAATGCATTTTATCCAAACTGGAAAATAGATCCCAGCTCTGTTCTATTCATCATTCTTACTTCATCAGGCCAGAAGATTCTGTGAAAAGTAGCCTGTGGACCTTGAAGACAGCGCATGTGAACCAGATGAGAGGTGATAGAGAAGTTGAGGGAGAGAAGAAAGAGCATGAGGCTGAAACCAGAAAGTATTTCTCCACGTGATCATGGAAGATTGCAGGAGCCACTTGGTACTATCAAACCAGCCCAACTTGGCACTGGTGCCACCTTGGGTCTGGGAGCCATGTTGCATATCGTGCATTTTAAGGAGCCAGCTGGCCACACCCAGCCATATGCCCCCAAACACAAACCAAGGCCCTTTTCTCTGGCAAACAAAACTCAGCTGCCCTGCTTCTGGATGGCAGATTGCAGGAACCACTTGGTACTATCAAACCAGCCCAACTTGGCACTGGTGCCACCATGGGTCTGGTCACCATCCTGCCTATTGTAGCTTTTCAGGAGCCAGCCGGTCACTCTCAGCCATAGGCCCCCAAACACAAACCTCGGCCCGTTTCCCTGGCAAACAAAAGTAAGCTGTCCCGCTTCTGGATGGCAGATTGCAGGAGCTACTTAGTACTATCAAATCAGCCCGACTTGGCACAGGTGCCACCTTGGATCTGGGAACCATCCTGTGTATCGTGGATTTTCAGGGGCCAGCCAGCCACTCTCAGCCATATGCCCCCAAAAACAAACCACGGACCTTTTCTCTGGCAAACAAAACTCAACTGCCCCTCTTCTGGATGGCAAATTTTAGGACGCACTTTGTACTACGAAAACCGCCCGACGTGGCACTGGTGCCACCTTGTGTCAGGGAACCATCCTGCATATCGAGCTTTTTAAGGAGCCAGCCGGCCAGGCCCAGCCATATACCCCCAAAAACAAACCACGGACCATTTCTCATGGAAACAAAAATCCGCTGCCCCGCGTCTGGATGGCAGATTGCAGGAGCCACTTTGCACCATCAAACCAGCCCGACTTGGCACTGGTGCCACCTTGGGTCTGGGAACAATCCTGCGTATCGTACATATTCAGGAACCAGCCGAACACTCCCAGCCACAGGCCCCCAAACACAAACAACAGCCCATTTCCCTGGCAAACAAAACTCAGCTGCCCCGCTTCTGGATGGCAGTTTGCAGGAGCCACTTGGGACTATCAAACCAGCCCGACTTGGCACTGGTGCCACCTTGGGTCTGGGAACCATCCTGCGTATGGTGGATTCTAAGGAGCCAGCCGGCCACTCCCAGCCACAGGCCCCCAACAAAAACCACGGCCCTTTTTTCTGGCAAACAAAACTTAGCTGCCTCACTTCTGGATGGCAGATTGCAGGAGCCACTTGGTGTAATCAAACCAGCCCGACTTGGCACTGGTGCCACCTTGGGTCTGGGAACCATCCTGCGTATCGTGGATTCTAAGGAGCCAGCCGGCCACTCCCAGCCACAGGCCCCCAAACAAAATCAACGGCGCTGTTCCCTGGAAAACAAAACACGCCTGCCAACTTTTTGATGGAGTTTGCAGGAGCCACTTGGTACTATCAAACCAGCCCGACTTGGCACTGGTGCCACCTTGGGTCTGGGAAACATCCTGCGTATCGTGGATTCTTAGGAGCCAGCCGGCCACTCCTAGCCACAGGCCCCCAGACAAAAACCTAGGCCTATTTCTCTGGCAAACAAAAGTAAGCTGCCCCGCTTCTGGATGGCAGATTGCAGGAGACACTTGGTACTATCAAACCAGCCCAACTTGGCACTGGTGCCACCTTGGATCTGGGAACCATGCTGTGTATCGTGGATATTCAGGGGCCAGCCGGCCACTCTCAGCCATATGTCCCCAAACAGAAACCTCGGCCCGTTTCTCTGGCAAACAAAACTCAACTGCCCCTCTTCTGGATGGCAAATTGCAGGATGAACTTGATACTAAAACCGCAGGCCGACTTGGTAGTGGTGACACCTTGGACCTGGGAACCATCATGCGTATCGAGCATTTTAAGGAGCCAGCCGGCCACTCCCAGCAATATGCCCCCAAAAACAATCCACGGAATTTTTCTCTGGCAAACAAAAATCAGCTGCCCCGCTTCTGGATGGCAGATTGCAGGAGCCACTTTGCACCATCAAACCAGCCCGACTTGGCACTGGTGCCACCTTGCATCTGGGAACCATGCTGCCTAGCGTGGATTTTCAGGAGCCAGCCGGCCACTCTCAGCCATAGGCCCCCAAACAAAACCCACGGCCCGTTTCCCTGGCAAACAAAATTAAGCTGCCCCGCTTCTGGATGGCAGATTGCAGGACGCACTTGGTAGTATCAAACCAGCCCGACTTGGCACTGGTGCCACCTTGGGTCTGGGAACCATCCTGCGTATTGTGGGTTCAAAGGAGCCAGCCGGCCACTCCCAGCCACAGGCCCCCAAATACAAACAACGGCGCTTTTCCCTGGAAAACAAAACTCGCCTGACAACTTTTTGATGGCAGATTGCAGGAGCCACTTGGTACTATCAAACCAGCCCAACTTGGCACTGGTGCCACCATGGGTCTGGTCACCATCCTGCCTATCGTAGCTTTTCAGGAGCCAGCCGGTCACTCCCAGCCATAGGTCCCCAGTCACAAACCTCGGCCCGTTTCCCTGGCAAACAAAAGTAAGCTGCCCCGCTTCTGGATGGCAGATTGCAGGAGCCACTTGGTACTATCAAACCAGCCCAACTTGGCACTGGTGCCACCTCTGGTCTGGGAACCATGCTGCGTAACACAGATTCTAAGGCGCCAGTCGGCCACTCCCAGCCACAAGCCCCCAAACACAAACAACGGCGCTATTCTCTGGCAAACAAAACTCCACTGCCCCTCTTCTGGATGGCAAATTGCAGGACGCACTTGGTACTATAAAAACAGCCCGACTTGGCACTGGTGCCACCTTGGGTCTGGGAACCATCCTGCGTATCGATCTTTTTAATGAGACAGCCGGCCACTCCCAGCCATATGCCCCCAAACACAACCCACGGCCCTTTTCTATGGCAAACAAAACTCAACTGCACCGCTTCCGGATGGCAGATTGCAGGAGCCACTTGGTACTATCAAACCAGCCCGACTTGGCACTGGTGCCACCTTGGGTCTGGGAACCATCCTGCGTATGGTGGATTCTAAGGAGCCAGCCGGCCACTCCCAGCCACAGGCCCCCAACAAAAACCACGGCCCTTTTTTCTGGCAAACAAAACTTAGCTGCCTCACTTCTGGATGGCAGATTGCAGGAGCCACTTGGTGTAATCAAACCAGCCCGACTTGGCACTGGTGCCACCTTGGGTCTGGGAACCATCCTGCGTATCGTGGATTCTAAGGAGCCAGCCGGCCACTCCCAGCCACAGGCCCCCAAACAAAATCAACGGCGCTGTTCCCCGGAAAACAAAACACGCCTGCCAACTTTTTGATGGAGTTTGCAGGAGCCACTTGGTACTATCAAACCAGCCCGACTTGGCACTGGTGCCACCTTGGGTCTGGGAAACATCCTGCGTATCGTGGATTCTTAGGAGCCAGCCGGCCACTCCTAGCCACAGGCCCCCAGACAAAATCCTAGGCCTATTTCTCTGGCAAAAAAAAGTAAGCTGCCCCGCTTCTGGATGGCAGATTGCAGGAGACACTTGGGACTATCAAACCAGCCCAACTTGGCACTGGTGCCACCTTGGATCTGGGAACCATGCTGTGTATCGTGGATATTCAGGGGCCAGCCGGCCACTCTCAGCCATATGTCCCCAAACAGAAACCTCGGCCCGTTTCCCTGGCAAACAAAACTCAACTGCCCCTCTTCTGGATGGCAAATTGCAGGATGAACTTGATACTAAAACCGCAGGCCGACTTGGTAGTGGTGACACCTTGGACCTGGGAACCATCATGCGTATCGAGCATTTTAAGGAGCCAGCCGGCCACTCCCAGCAATATGCCCCCAAAAACAATCCACGGAATTTTTCTCTGGCAAACAAAAATCAGCTGCCCCGCTTCTGGATGGCAGATTGCAGGAGCCACTTTGCACCATCAAACCAGCCCGACTTGGCACTGGTGCCACCTTGCATCTGGGAAGCATGCTGCCTAGCGTGGATTTTCAGGAGCCAGCCGGCCACTCTCAGCCATAGGCCCCCAAAAAAAACCCACGGCCCGTTTCCCTGGCAAACAAAATTAAGCTGCCCCGCTTCTGGATGGCAGATTGCAGGACGCACTTGGTAGTATCAAACCAGCCCGACTTGGCACTGGTGCCACCTTGGGTCTGGGAACCATCCTGCGTATCGTGGGTTCAAAGGAGCCAGCCGGCCACTCCCAGCCACAGGCCCCCAAATACAAACAACGGCGCTTTTCCCTGGAAAACAAAACTCGCCTGACAACTTTTTGATGGCAGATTGCAGGAGCCACTTGGTACTATCAAACCAGCCCAACTTGCCACTGGTGTCACCATGGGTCTGGTCACCATCCCGCCGATCGTAGCTTTTCAGGAGCCAGCCAGCCACCCCCAGCCAGAGGCCCCTAGACAAATATTTCGGCCCGTTTCCCTGGCAAACAAAAGTAAGCTACCCCGCTTCTGGATGGCAGATTGCAGGAGCCACTTTGCACCATCAAACTACCCCGACGTGGCACTGGTGCCACCTCAGCTCTGGGAACCATCCTGCGTATCGTTCATTGTAAGGAGCCAGCCGGCCACTCCAGCCACAGGCCCCCAGACACAAACAACGGCGCTTTTCCCTGGAAAACAAAACTCGCCTGCCAACTTTTTGATGGCAGATTGCAGGAGCCACTTGCTACTATCAAATCAGCCCAACTTGGCACTGGTGCCACCATGGGTCTGGTCACCATCCTGCCTATCGTAGCTTTTCAGGAGCCAGCCGGTCACTCGCAGCCATATGCCCCCAGACACAAAACTCGGCCCGTTTCCCTGGCAAACAAAAGTAAGCTACCCCGCTTCTGGATGGCAGATTGCAGGAGCCACTTTGCACCATCAAACTAGCCCGACTTGGCACTGGTGCCACCTCAGCTCTGGGAACCATCCTGCGTATCGTTCATTGTAAGGAGCCAGCCGGCCACTCCAGCCACAGGCCCCCAGACACAAACAACGTCGCTTTTCCCTGGAAAACAAAACTCGCCTGCCAACTTTTTGATGGCAGATTGCAGGAGCCACTTGCTACTATCAAATCAGCCCAACTTGGCACTGGTGCCACCATGGGTCTGGTCACCATCCTGCCTATCGTAGCTTTTCAGGAGCCAGCCGGTCACTCGCAGCCATATGCCCCCAGACACAAAACTCGGCCCGTTTCCCTGGCAAACAAAAGTAAGCTGCCCCGCTTCTGGATGGCAGATTGCAGGAGCCACTTTGCACCATCAAACTAGCCCGACTTGGCACTGGTGCCACCTCTGGTCTGGGAACCATCCTGCGTATCGTGGATTCTAAGGAGCCAGCCGGCCACTCCCTGCCACAGGCCCCCAAACACAAACAACGGCGCTTTTCCCTGGATAACAAACTCGCCTGCCAACTTTTTGATGGCAGATTGCAGGAGCCACTTGGTACTATCAAACCAGCCCAACTTGGCACTGGTGCCACCATGGATCTGGTCACCATCCTGCCTATCGTAGCTTTTCAGGAGCCAGCCGGTCACTCCCAGCCATAGGCCCTGAGACACAAACCTCGGCCCGTTTCCCTGGCAAACAAAAGTAAGCTGCCCCGCTTCTGGATGGTAGATTGCAGGACGCACTTGGTACTATCAAACCAGCCCAACTTGGCACTGGTGCCACCTCTGGTCTGGGAACCATCCTGCGTATCGTGGATTCTAAGGAGCCAGCCGGCCACTCCCAGCCACAGGCCCCCAAACAGAAACAACGGCTCTTTTCCCTGGAAAACAAAACTCGCCTGCCAACTTTTTGATGGCAGATAGCAGGAGCCACTTGGTACTATCAAATCAGCCCAACTTGGCACTGGTGCCACCATGGGTCTGGTCACCATCCTGCCGATCGTAGCTTTTCAGGAGCCAGCCGGTCACTCCCAGCCATAGGCCCCCAGACACAAACCTCGGCCCGTTTCCCTGGCAAACAAAAGTAAGCACCCCCGATTCTGGATGGCAGATTGCAGGAGCCACTTGGTACTATCAAATCAGCCCAACTTGGCACTGGTGCCACCATGGGTCTGGTCACCATCCTGCCTATCGTAGCTTTTCAGGAGCCAGCCGGTCACTCCCAGCCATAGGCCCCCAGACAAAAAGCTCGGCCCGTTTCCCTGGCAAACAAAAGTAAGTTATCCCGCTTCTGGATGGCAGATTGCAGGAGCCACTTTTCACCATCAAACCAGCCCGACTTGGCACTGGTGCCACCTCTGGTCTGGGAACCATCCTGCGTATCGTGGATTCTAAGGAGCCAGCCGGCCACTCCCAGCCACAGGCCCCCAAACACAAACAACGGCGCTTTTCCCTGGATAACAAACTCGCCTGCCAACTTTTTGATGGCAGATTGCAGGAGCCACTTGGTACTATCAAACCAGCCCAACTTGGCACTGGTGCCACCATGGGTCTGGTCACCATCCTGCCTATCGTAGCTTTTCAGGAGCCAGCCGGTCACTCCCAGCCATAGGCCCCCAGACAAAAAGCTCGGCCCGTTTCCCTGGCAAACAAAAGTAAGTTATCCCGCTTCTGGATGGCAGATTGCAGGAGCCACTTTTCACCATCAAACCAGCCCGACTTGGCACTGGTGCCACCTCTGGTCTGGGAACCATCCTGCGTATCGTGGATTCTAAGGAGCCAGCCGGCCACTCCCAGCCACTGGCCCCCAAACACAAACAACGGCGCTTTTCCCTGGAAAACAAAACTCGCCTGCCAACATTTTGATGGCAGATTGCAGGAGCCACTTGGTACTATCAAATCAGCCCAACTTGGCACTGGTGTCACCATGGGTCTGGTCACCATCCTGCCTATCGTAGCTTTTCAGGAGCCAGGCGGTCACTCCCAGCCATAGGCCCCCAGACACAAACCTCGGCCCGTTTCCCTGGCAAACAAAAGTAAGCTGCCCCGCTTCTGGATGGCAGATTGCAGGAACCACTTGGTATTATCAAACCAGCCCGACTTGGCACTGGTGCCACCTCTGGTCTGGGAACCATCCTGCGTATCGTGGTTCTAAGGAGCCATCCGTCCACTCCCAGCCACAGGCCCCCAAACACAAACAACGGCGCTTTTCCCTGGAAAACAAAACTCGCCTGCCCACTTTTTGATGGCAGATTGCAGGAGCCACTTGGTACTATCAAATCAGCCCAACTTGGCACTGGTGCCACCATGGGTCTGGTCACCATCCTGCCTATCGTAGCTTTTCAGGAGCCAGCCGGTCACTCGCAGCCATAGGCCCCCAGAAACAATACTCGGCCCGTTTCCCTGGCAAACAAAAGTAAGCTGCCCCGCTTCTGGATGGCAGATTGCAGGAGCCACTTTGCACCATCAAACTAGCCCGACTTGGCACTGGTGCCACCTCTGGTCTGGGAACCATCCTGCGTATCGTGGATTCTAAGGAGCCAGCCGGCCACTCCCACCCACAGGCCCGCAAACAAAAACAACGGCGCTTTTCCCTGGAAAACAAAACTCGCCTGCCAATTTTTTGATGGCAGATTGCAGGAGCCACTTGGTACTATCAAACCAGCCCAACTTGGCACTGGTGCCACCATGGGTCTGGTCACCATCCTGCCTATCGTAGCTTTTCAGGACCTAGCCGGTCACTCCCAGCCATAGGCCCCCAGACACAAACCTCGGCCCGTTTCCCTGGCAAACAAAAGTAAGCTACCCCGCTTCTGGATGGCAGATTGCAGGACGCACTTGATAGTATCAAACCAGCCCGACTTGGCACTGGTGCCACCTCAGGTCTGGGAACCATGCTGCGTATCGTGGATTCTAATTAGCCATCTGGCCACTCCCACCCACAGGCCCCCAAACAAAAACAACGGCGCTTTTCCCTGGAAAACAAACCTCGCCTGCCAAATTTTGATGGCAGATTGCAGGAGCCACTTTTCACCATCAAACTAGCCCGACTTGGCACTGGTGCCACCTCTGGTCTGGGAACCATCCTGCGTATCGTGGATTCTAAGGAGCCAGCCGGCCACTCCCAGCCACAGGCCCCCAAACACAAACAACGGCGCTTTTCCCTGGATAACAAACTCGCCTGCCAACTTTTTGATGGCAGATTGCAGGAGCCACTTGGTACTATCAAACCAGCCCAACTTGGCACTGGTGCCACCATGGGTCTGGTCACCATCCTGCCTATCGTAGCTTTTCAGGAGCCAGGCGGTCACTCCCAGCCATAGGCCCTGAGACACAAACCTCGGCCCGTTTCCCTGGCAAACAAAAGTAAGCTGCCCCGCTTCTGGATGGCAGATTGCAGGACGCACTTGGTACTATCAAACCACCCCAACTTGGCACTGGTGCCACCTCTGGTCTGGGAACCATGCCGCGTATCGTGGATTCTAAGGAGCCAGCCGGCCACTCCCAGCCACAGGCGCCCAAATACAAACAACGGCGCTTTTCCCTGGAAAACAAAACTCGCCTGCCAACTTTTTCATGGCAGATTGCAGGAGCCACTTGGTACTATCAAATCAGCCCAACTTGGCACTGGTGCCACCATGGGTCTGGTCACCATCCTGCCTATCGTAGCTTTTCAGGAGCCAGCCGGTCACTCCCAGCCATAGGCCCCCAGACACAAACCTCGGCCCGTTTCCCTGGCAAACAAAAGTAAGCTGCCCCGCTTCTGGATGGCAGATTGCAGGAGCCACTTGGTACTATCAAACCAGCCCAACTTGGCACTGGTGCCACCTCTGGTCTGGGAACCATGCTGCGTAACACAGATTCTAAGGCGCCAGTCGGCCACTCCCAGCCACAAGCCCCCAAACACAAACAACGGCGCTATTCTCTGGCAAACAAAACTCCACTGCCCCTCTTCTGGATGGCAAATTGCAGGACGCACTTGGTACTATAAAAACAGCCCGACTTGGCACTGGTGCCACCTTGGGTCTGGGAACCATCCTGCGTATCGATCTTTTTAATGAGACAGCCGGCCACTCCCAGCCATATGCCCCCAAACACAACCCACGGCCCTTTTCTCTGGCAAACAAAACTCAACTGCACCGCTTCTGGATGGCAGATTGCAGGAGCCACTTGGTACTATCAAACCAGCCCGACTTGGCACTGGTGCCACCTTGGGTCTGGGAACCATCCTGCGTATGGTGGATTCTAAGCAGCCAGCCGGCCACTCCCAGCCACAGGCCCCCAAACACAAACAACGGCGCTTTTCCCTGGCAAACAAAACTCGCCTGCCAACATTTTGATGGCAGATTGCAGGAGCCACTTGGTACTATCAAATCAGCCCAACTTGGCACTGGTGCCACCATGCGTTTGGTCACCATCCTGCCTATCGTAGCTTTTCAGGAGCCAGCCGGTCACTCCCAGCTATAGGCCCCCAGACAAAAACCTCGGCCCGTTTCCCTGGCATACAAAAGTAAGCTGCCCCGCTTCTGGATGGCAGATTGCAGGAACCACTTGGTACTATCAAACCAGCCCGACTTGGCACTGGTGCCACCTCTGGTCTGGGAACCATCCTGCGTATCGTGGTTCTAAGGAGCCATCCGTCCACTCCCAGCCACAGGCCCCCAAACACAAACAACGGCGCTTTTCCCTGGATAACAAAACTCGCCTGCCAACTTTTTGATGGCAGATTGCAGGAGCCACTTGGTACTATCAAACCAGCCCTACTTGGCACTGGTGCCACCATGGGTCTGGTCACCATCCTGCCTATCGTAGCTTTTCAGGAGCCAGCCGGTCACTCGCAGCCATAGGCCCCCAGAAACAATACTCGGCCCGTTTCCCTGGCAAACAAAAGTAAGCTGCCCCGCTTCTGGATGGCAGATTGCAGGAGCCACTTTGCACCATCAAACTAGCCCGACTTGGCACTGGTGCCACCTCTGGTCTGGGAACCATGCTGTGTATCGTGGATTCTAAGGAGCCAGCCGGCCACTCCCAGCCACAGGCCCCCAAACATAAACAACGGCGCTTTTCCCTGGAAAACAAAACTCGCCTGCCAATTTTTTGATGGCAGATTGCAGGAGCCACTTGGTACTATCAAACCAGCCCAACTTGGCACTGGTGCCACCATGGGTCTGGTCACCATCCTGCCTATCGTAGCTTTTCAGGAGCCAGCCGGTCACTCGCAGCCATAGGCCCCCAGACACAAACCTCGGCCCGTTTCCCTGGCAAACAAAAGTAAGCTACCCCGCTTCTGGATGGCAGATTGCAGGACGCACTTGATAGTATCAAACCAGCCCGACTTGGCACTGGTGCCACCTCAGGTCTGGGAACCATGCTGCGTATCGTGGATTCTAATTAGCCATCTGGCCACTCCCACCCACAGGCCCCCAAACAAAAACAACGGCGCTTTTCCCTGGAAAACAAACCTCGCCGGCCAAATTTTGATGGCAGATTGCCGGAGCCACTTGGTACTATCAAACCAGCCCAACTTGACACTGGTGCCACCATGGGTCTGGTCACCATCCTGCCTATCGTAGCTTTTCAGGAGCCAGCCGGTCACTCCCAGCCATAGGCCCCCAGACAAAAACCTTGGCCCGTTTCCCTGGCAAACAAAAGTAAGTTATCCCGCTTCTGGATTGCAGATTGCAGGAGCCACTTTTCACCATCAAACCAGCCCGACTTGGCACTGGTGCCACCTCAGGTCTGGGAACCATCCTGCGTATCGTGGATTCTAAGGAGCCAGCCGGCCACTCCCAGCCACAGGCCCCCAAACACAAACAACGGCGCTTTTCCCTGGAAAACAAAACTCGCCTGCCAACATTTTGATGGCAGATTGCAGGAGCCACTTGGTACTATCAAACCAGCCTAACTTGGCACTGGTGCCACCATGGATCTGGTCACCATCCTGCCTATCGTAGCTTTTCAGGACCTAGCCGGTCACTCCAAGCCATAGGCCCCCAGAGAAAAACCTCGGCCCGTTTCCCTGGCAAACAAAAGTAAGCTGCCCCGCTTCTGGATGGCAGATTGCAGGAACCACTTGGTAGTATCAAACCAGCCCAACTTGGCACTGGTGCCACCTTGGGTCTGGGAACCATCCTGCGTATCGTGGATTCTTAGGAGCCAGCCGGTCACTCCCAGCCACAGGCCACCAAACACAAACAACGGCGCTTTTCCCTGGAAAACAAAACTCGCCTGCCAAAATTTAGATGGCAGATTGCAGGAGCCACTTGCTACTATCAAATCAGCCCAACTTGGCACTGGTGCCACCATGGGTCGGGTCACCATCCTGCCTATCGTAGCTTTTCAGGAGCCAGCCGGTCACTCCCAGCCATAGGCCCCCAGACACAAACCTCGGCCCGTTTCCCTGGCAAACAAAAGTAAGCACCCCCGATTCTGGATGGCAGATTGCAGGAGCCACTTGGTACTATCAAATCAGCCCAACTTGGCACTGGTGCCACCATGGGTCTGGTCACCATCCTGCCTATCGTAGCTTTTCAGGAGCCAGCCGGTCACTCCCAGCCATAGGCCCCCAGACAAAAAGCTCGGCCCGTTTCCCTGGCAAACAAAAGTAAGTTATCCCGCTTCTGGATGGCAGATTGCAGGAGCCACTTTTCACCATCAAACCAGCCCGACTTGGCACTGGTGCCACCTCTGGTCTGGGAACCATCCTGCGTATCGTGGATTCTAAGGAGCCAGCCGGCCACTCCCAGCCACAGGCCCCCAAACACAAACAACGGCGCTTTTCCCTGGATAACAAACTCGCCTGCCAACTTTTTGATGGCAGATTCCAGGAGCCACTTGGTACTATCAAACCAGCCCAACTTGGCACTGGTGCCACCATGGGTCTGGTCACCATCCTGCCTATCGTAGCTTTTCAGGAGCCAGCCGGTCACTCCCAGCCATAGGCCCCCAGACAAAAAGCTCGGCCCGTTTCCCTGGCAAACAAAAGTAAGCTATCCCGCTTCTGGATGGCAGATTGCAGGAGCCACTTTTCACCATCAAACCAGCCCGACTTGGCACTGGTGCCACCTCTGGTCTGGGAACCATCCTGCGTATCGTGGATTCTAAGGAGCCAGCCGGCCACTCCCAGCCACTGGCCCCCAAATACAAACAACGGCGCTTTTCCCTGGAAAACAAAACTCGCCTGCCAACATTTTGATGGCAGATTGCAGGAGCCACTTGGTACTATCAAATCAGCCCAACTTGGCACTGGTGTCACCATGGGTCTGGTCACCATCCTGCCTATCGTAGCTTTTCAGGAGCCAGGCGGTCACTCCCAGCCATAGGCCCCCAGACACAAACCTCGGCCCGTTTCCCTGGCAAACAAAAGTAAGCTGCCCCGCTTCTGGATGGCAGATTGCAGGAACCACTTGGTATTATCAAACCAGCCCGACTTGGCACTGGTGCCACCTCTGGTCTGGGAACCATCCTGCGTATCGTGGTTCTAAGGAGCCATCCGTCCACTCCCAGCCACAGGCCCCCAAACACAAACAACGGCGCTTTTCCCTGGAAAACAAAACTCGCCTGCCCACTTTTTGATGGCAGATTGCAGGAGCCACTTGGTACTATCAAATCAGCCCAACTTGGCACTGGTGCCACCATGGGTCTGGTCACCATCCTGCCTATCGTAGCTTTTCAGGAGCCAGCCGGTCACTCGCAGCCATAGGCCCCCAGAAACAATACTCGGCCCGTTTCCCTGGCAAACAAAAGTAAGCTGCCCCGCTTCTGGATGGCAGATTGCAGGAGCCACTTTGCACCATCAAACTAGCCCGACTTGGCACTGGTGCCACCTCTGGTCTGGGAACCATCCTGCGTATCGTGGATTCTAAGGAGCCAGCCGGCCACTCCCACCCACAGGCCCGCAAACAAAAACAACTGCGCTTTTCCCTGGAAAACAAAACTCGCCTGCCAATTTTTTGATGGCAGATTGCAGGAGCCACTTGGTACTATCAAACCAGCCCAACTTGGCACTGGTGCCACCATGGGTCTGGTCACCATCCTGCCTATCGTAGCTTTTCAGGACCTAGCCGGTCACTCCCAGCCATAGGCCCCCAGACACAAACCTCGGCCCGTTTCCCTGGCAAACAAAAGTAAGCTACCCCGCTTCTGGATGGCAGATTGCAGGACGCACTTGATAGTATCAAACCAGCCCGACTTGGCACTGGTGCCACCTCAGGTCTGGGAACCATGCTGCGTATCGTGGATTCTAATTAGCCATCTGGCCACTCCCACCCACAGGCCCCCAAACAAAAACAACGGCGCTTTTCCCTGGAAAACAAACCTCGCCTGCCAAATTTTGATGGCAGATTGCAGGAGCCACTTTTCACCATCAAACTAGCCCGACTTGGCACTGGTGCCACCTCTGGTCTGGGAACCATCCTGCGTATCGTGGATTCTAAGGAGCCAGCCGGCCACTCCCAGCCACAGGCCCCCAAACACAAACAACGGCGCTTTTCCCTGGATAACAAACTCGCCTGCCAAATTTTTGATGGCAGATTGCAGGAGCCACTTGGTACTATCAAACCAGCCCAACTTGGCACTGGTGCCACCATGGGTCTGGTCACCATCCTGCCTATCGTAGCTTTTCAGGAGCCAGGCGGTCACTCCCAGCCATAGGCCCTGAGACACAAACCTCGGCCCGTTTCCCTGGCAAACAAAAGTAAGCTGCCCCGCTTCTGGATGGCAGATTGCAGGACGCACTTGGTACTATCAAACCACCCCAACTTGGCACTGGTGCCACCTCTGGTCTGGGAACCATGCCGCGTATCGTGGATTCTAAGGAGCCAGCCGGCCACTCCCAGCCACAGGCGCCCAAATACAAACAACGGCGCTTTTCCCTGGAAAACAAAACTCGCCTGCCAACTTTTTCATGGCAGATTGCAGGAGCCACTTGGTACTATCAAATCAGCCCAACTTGGCACTGGTGCCACCATGGGTCTGGTCACCATCCTGCCTATCGTAGCTTTTCAGGAGCCAGCCGGTCACTCCCAGCCATAGGCCCCCAGACACAAACCTCGGCCCGTTTCCCTGGCAAACAAAAGTAAGCTGCCCCGCTTCTGGATGGCAGATTGCAGGAGCCACTTGGTACTATCAAACCAGCCCAACTTGGCACTGGTGCCACCTCTGGTCTGGGAACCATGCTGCGTAACACAGATTCTAAGGCGCCAGTCGGCCACTCCCAGCCACAAGCCCCCAAACACAAACAACGGCGCTATTCTCTGGCAAACAAAACTCCACTGCCCCTCTTCTGGATGGCAAATTGCAGGACGCACTTGGTACTATAAAAACAGCCCGACTTGGCACTGGTGCCACCTTGGGTCTGGGAACCATCCTGCGTATCGATCTTTTTAATGAGACAGCCGGCCACTCCCAGCCATATGCCCCCAAACACAACCCACGGCCCTTTTCTCTGGCAAACAAAACTCAACTGCACCGCTTCTGGATGGCAGATTGCAGGAGCCACTTGGTACTATCAAACCAGCCCGACTTGGCACTGGTGCCACCTTGGGTCTGGGAACCATCCTGCGTATGGTGGATTCTAAGCAGCCAGCCGGCCACTCCCAGCCACAGGCCCCCAAACACAAACAACGGCGCTTTTCCCTGGAAAACAAAACTCGCCTGCCAACATTTTGATGGCAGATTGCAGGAGCCACTTGGTACTATCAAATCAGCCCAACTTGGCACTGGTGCCACCATGCGTTTGGTCACCATCCTGCCTATCGTAGCTTTTCAGGAGCCAGCCGGTCACTCCCAGCTATAGGCCCCCAGACAAAAACCTCGGCCCGTTTCCCTGGCATACAAAAGTAAGCTGCCCCGCTTCTGGATGGCAGATTGCAGGAACCACTTGGTACTATCAAACCAGCCCGACTTGGCACTGGTGCCACCTCTGGTCTGGGAACCATCCTGCGTATCGTGGTTCTAAGGAGCCATCCGTCCACTCCCAGCCACAGGCCCCCAAACACAAACAACGGCGCTTTTCCCTGGATAACAAAACTCGCCTGCCAACTTTTTGATGGCAGATTGCAGGAGCCACTTGGTACTATCAAACCAGCCCTACTTGGCACTGGTGCCACCATGGGTCTGGTCACCATCCTGCCTATCGTAGCTTTTCAGGAGCCAGCCGGTCACTCGCAGCCATAGGCCCCCAGAAACAATACTCGGCCCGTTTCCCTGGCAAACAAAAGTAAGCTGCCCCGCTTCTGGATGGCAGATTGCAGGAGCCACTTTGCACCATCAAACTAGCCCGACTTGGCACTGGTGCCACCTCTGGTCTGGGAACCATGCTGTGTATCGTGGATTCTAAGGAGCCAGCGGGCCACTCCCACCCACAGGCCCCCAAACATAAACAACGGCGCTTTTCCCTGGAAAACAAAACTCGCCTGCCAATTTTTTGATGGCAGATTGCAGGAGCCACTTGGTACTATCAAACCAGCCCAACTTGGCACTGGTGCCACCATGGGTCTGGTCACCATCCTGCCTATCGTAGCTTTTCAGGAGCCAGCCGGTCACTCGCAGCCATAGGCCCCCAGACACAAACCTCGGCCCGTTTCCCTGGCAAACAAAAGTAAGCTACCCCGCTTCTGGATGGCAGATTGCAGGACGCACTTGATAGTATCAAACCAGCCCGACTTGGCACTGGTGCCACCTCAGGTCTGGGAACCATGCTGCGTATCGTGGATTCTAATTAGCCATCTGGCCACTCCCACCCACAGGCCCCCAAACAAAAACAACGGCGCTTTTCCCTGGAAAACAAACCTCGCCGGCCAAATTTTGATGGCAGATTGCCGGAGCCACTTGGTACTATCAAACCAGCCCAACTTGACACTGGTGCCACCATGGGTCTGGTCACCATCCTGCCTATCGTAGCTTTTCAGGAGCCAGCCGGTCACTCCCAGCCATAGGCCCCCAGACAAAAACCTTGGCCCGTTTCCCTGGCAAACAAAAGTAAGTTATCCCGCTTCTGGATTGCAGATTGCAGGAGCCACTTTTCACCATCAAACCAGCCCGACTTGGCACTGGTGCCACCTCAGGTCTGGGAACCATCCTGCGTATCGTGGATTCTAAGGAGCCAGCCGGCCACTCCCAGCCACAGGCCCCCAAACACAAACAACGGCGCTTTTCCCTGGAAAACAAAACTCGCCTGCCAACATTTTGATGGCAGATTGCAGGAGCCACTTGGTACTATCAAACCAGCCTAACTTGGCACTGGTGCCACCATGGATCTGGTCACCATCCTGCCTATCGTAGCTTTTCAGGACCTAGCCGGTCACTCCAAGCCATAGGCCCCCAGAGAAAAACCTCGGCCCGTTTCCCTGGCAAACAAAAGTAAGCTGCCCCGCTTCTGGATGGCAGATTGCAGGAACCACTTGGTAGTATCAAACCAGCCCAACTTGGCACTGGTGCCACCTTGGGTCTGGGAACCATCCTGCGTATCGTGGATTCTTAGGAGCCAGCCGGTCACTCCCAGCCACAGGCCACCAAACACAAACAACGGCGCTTTTCCCTGGAAAACAAAACTCGCCTGCCAACATTTAGATGGCAGATTGCAGGAGCCACTTGCTACTATCAAATCAGCCCAACTTGGCACTGGTGCCACCATGGGTCGGGTCACCATCCTGCCTATCGTAGCTTTTCAGGAGCCAGCCGGTCACTCCCTGCCATAGGCCCCCAGAGAAAAACCTCGGCCCGTTTCCCTGGCAAACAAAAGTAAGCTACCCCGCTTCTGGATGGCAGATTGCAGGAGCCACTTTGCACCATCAAACTAGCCCGACTTGGCACTGGTGCCACCTCAGGTCTGGGAACCATCCTGCGTATCGTTCATTGTAAGGAGCCAGCCGGCCACTCCCAGCCACAGGCCCCCAGACACAAACAACGGCGCTTTTCCCTGGAAAACAAAACTCGCCTGCCAACATTTTGATGGCAGATTGCAGGAGCCACTTGGTACTATCAAATCAGCCCAACTTGGCACTGGTGCCACCATGGGTCTGGTCACCATCCTGCCTATCGTAGCTTTTCAGGAGCCAGCCGGTCACTCCCAGCCATAGGCCCCCAGACACAAAACTCGGCCCGTTTCCCTGGCAAACAAAAGTAAGCTACCCCGCTTCTGGATGGCAGATTGCAGGAGCCACTTTGCACCATCAAACTGGCCCGACTTGGCACTGGTGCGACCTCTGGTCTGGGAACCATCCTGCGTATCGTGGATTCTAAGGAGCCAGCCCGTCACTCCCACCCACAGGCCCCCAAACACAAACAACGGCGCTTTTCCCTGGAAAACAAACTCGCCTGCCAACTTTTTGATGGCAGATTGCAGGAGCCACTTGGTACTATCAAACCAGCCCAACTTGGCACTGGTGCCACCATGGGTCTGGTCACCATCCTGCCTATCGTAGCTTTTCAGGAGCCAGCCGGTCACTCCCAGCCATAGGCCCTGAGACACAAACCTCGGCCCGTTTCCCTGGCAAACAAAAGTAAGCTGCCCCGCTTCTGGATGGCAGATTGCAGGACGCACTTGGTACTATCAAACCAGCCCAACTTGGCACTGGTGCCACCTCTGGTCTGGGAACCATCCTGCGTATCGTGGATTCTAAGGAGCCAGCCGTCCACTCCCAGCCACAGGCCCCCAAACACAAACAACGGCGCTTTTCCCTGGAAAACAAAACTCGCCTGACAACTTTTTGATGGCAGATTGCAGGAGCCACTTGGTACTATCAAATCAGCCCAACTTGGCACTGGTGCCACCATGGGTCTGGTCACCATCCTGCCTATCGTAGCTTTTCAGGAGCCAGCCGGTCACTCCCAGCCATAGGCCCCCAGACACAAACCTCGGCCCGTTTCCCTGGCATACAAAAGTAAGCTGCCCCGCTTCTGGATGGCAGATTGCAGGAACCACTTGGTACTATCAAACCAGCCCGACTTGGCACTGGTGCCACCTCTGGTCTGGGAACCATCCTGCGTATCGTGGTTCTAAGGAGCCATCCGTCCGCTCCCAGCCACAGGCCCCCAAACACAAACAACGGCGCTTTTCCCTGGAAAACAAAACTCGCCTGCCAACTTTTTGATGGCAGATTGCAGGAGCCACTTGGTACTATCAAATCAGCCCAACTTGGCACTGGTGCCACCATGGGTCTGGTCACCATCCTGCCTATCGTAGCTTTTCAGGAGCCAGCCGGTCACTCGCAGCCGTAGGCCCCCAGAAACAATACTCGGCCCGTTTCCCTGGCAAACAAAAGTAAGCTGCCCCGCTTCTGGATGGCAGATTGCAGGAGCCACTTTGCACCATCAAACTAGCCCGACTTGGCACTGGTGCCACCTCTGGTCTGGGAACCATCCTGCGTATCGTGGATTCTAAGGAGCCAGCCGGCCACTCCCAGCCACAGGCCCCCAAACAAAAACAACGGCGCTTTTCCCTGGAAAACAAAACTCGCCTGCCAATTTTTTGATGGCAGATTGCAGGAGCCACTTGGTACTATCAAACCAGCCCAACTTGGCACTGGTGCCACCATGGGTCTGGTCACCATCCTGCCTATCGTAGCTTTTCAGGAGCCAGCCGGTCACTCCCAGCCATAGGCCCCCAGACACAAACCTCGGCCCGTTTCCCTGGCAAACAAAAGTAAGCTACCCCGCTTCTGGATGGCAGATTGCAGGACGCACTTGATAGTATCAAACCAGCCCGACTTGGCACTGGTGCCACCTCAGGTCTGGGAACCATGCTGCGTATCATGGATTCTAATTAGCCATCTGGCCACTCCCACCCACAGGCCCCCAAACAAAAACAACGGCGCTTTTCCCTGGAAAACAAACCTCGCCTGCCAAATTTTGATGGCAGATTGCCGGAGCCACTTGGTACTATCAAACCAGCCCAACTTGACACTGGTGCCACCATGGATCTGGTCACCATCCTGCCTATCGTAGCTTTTCAGGACCTAGCCGGTCACTCCAAGCCATAGGCCCCCAGAGAAAAACCTCGGCCCGTTTCCCTGGCAAACAAAAGTAAGCTGCCCCGCTTCTGGATGGCAGATTGCAGGAACCACTTGGTACTATCAAACCAGCCCAACTTGGCACTGGTGCCACCTTGGGTCTGGGAACCATCCTGCGTATCGCGGATTCTAAGGAGCCAGCCGGTCACTCCCAGCCACAGGCCACCAAACACAAACAACGGCGCTTTTCCCTGGAAAACAAAACTCGCCTGCCAACATTTTGATGGCAGATTGCAGGAGCCACTTGCTACTATCAAATCAGCCCAACTTGGCACTGGTGCCACCATGGGTCTGGTCACCATCCTGCCTATCGTAGCTTTTCAGGAGCCAGCCGGTCCCTCCCTGCCATAGGCCCCCAGAGAAAAACCTCGGCCCGTTTCCCTGGCAAACAAAAGTAAGCTACCCCGCTTCTGGATGGCAGATTGCAGGAGCCACTTTGCACCATCAAACTGGCCCGACTTGGCACTGGTGCGACCTCTGGTCTGGGAACCATCCTGCGTATCGTGGATTCTAAGGAGCCAGCCGGTCACTCCCACCCACAGGCCCCCAAACAGAAACAACGGCACTTTTCCCTGGAAAACAAAACTCGCCTGCCAACATTTTGATGGCAGATTGCAGGAGCCACTTGGTACTATCAAACCAGCCCAACTTGGCACTGGTGCCACCATGGGTCTGGTCACCATCCTGCCTATCGTAGCTTTTCAGGAGCCAGCCGGTCACTCCCAGCCATAGGCCCCCAGACAAAAAGCTCGGCCCGTTTCCCTGGCAAACAAAAGTAAGTTATCCCGCTTCTGGATGGCAGATTGCAGGAGCCACTTTTCACCATCAAACCAGCCCGACTTGGCACTGGTGCCACCTCTGGTCTGGGAACCATCCTGCGTATCGTGGATTCTAAGGAGCCAGCCGGCCACTCCCAGCCACAGGCCCCCAAACAAAAACAACGGCGCTTTTCCCTGGAAAACAAACCTCGCCTGCCAAATTTTGATGGCAGATTGCCGGAGCCACTTGGTACTATCAAACCAGCCCAACTTGACACTGGTGCCACCATGGGTCTGGTCACCATCCTGCCTATCGTAGCTTTTCAGGAGCCAGCCGGTCACTCCCAGCCATAGGCCCCCAGACAAAAACCTTGGCCCGTTTCCCTGGCAAACAAAAGTAAGTTATCCCGCTTCTGGATGGCAGATTGCAGGAGCCACTTTTCACCATCAAACCAGCCCGACTTGGCACTGGTGCCACCTCTGGTCTGGGAACCATCCTGCGTATCGTGGATTCTAAGGAGCCAGCCGGTCACTCCCAGCCACAGGCCCCCAGACACAAACAACGGCGCTTTTCCCTGGAAAACAAAACTCGCCTGCCAACATTTTGATGGCAGATTGCAGGAGCCACTTGCTACTATCAAATCAGCCCAACTTGGCACTGGTGCCACCATGGGTCTGGTCACCATCCTGCCTATCGTAGCTTTTCAGGAGCCAGCCGGTCCCTCCCTGCCATAGGCCCCCAGAGAAAAACCTCGGCCCGTTTCCCTGGCAAACAAAAGTAAGCTACCCCGCTTCTGGATGGCAGATTGCAGGAGCCACTTTGCACCATCAAACTAGCCCGACTTGGCCCTGGTGCCACCTCAGGTCTGGGAACCATCCTGCGTATCGTTCATTGTAAGGAGCCAGCCGGCCACTCCCAGCCACAGGCCCCCAGACACAAACAACGGCGCTTTTCCCTGGAAAACAAAACTCGCCTGCCAACTTTTTGATGGCAGATTGCAGGAGCCACTTGGTACTATCAAATCAGACCAACTTGGCACTGGTGCCACCATGGGTCTGGTCACCATCCTGCCTATCGTAGCTTTTCAGGAGCCAGCCGGTCACTCGCAGCCATAGGCACCCAGACACAAAACTCGGCCCGTTTCCCTGGCAAAAAAAAGTAAGCTACCCCGCTTCTGGATGGCAGATTGCAGGACGCACTTGATAGTATCAAACCAGCCCGACTTGGCACTGGTGCCACCTCAGGTCTGGGAACCATGCTGCGTATCGTGGATTCTAATTAGCCATCTGGCCACTCCCAGCCATAGGCCCCCAGACAAAAACCTCGGCCCGTTTCCCTGGCAAACAAAAGTAAGTTATCCCGCTTCTGGAGGGCAGATTGCAGGAGCCACTTTTCACCATCAAACCAGCCCAACTTGGCACTGGTGCCACCTCTGGTCTGGGAACCATCCTGCGTATCGTGGATTCTAAGGAGCCAGCCGGCCACTCCCTGCCACAGGCCCCCAAACACAAACAACGGCGCTTTTCCCTGGATAACAAACTCGCCTGCCAACTTTTTGATGGCAGATTGCAGGAGCCACTTGGTACTATCAAACCAGCCCAACTTGGCACTGGTGCCACCATGGGTCTGGTCACCATCCTGCCTATCGTAGCTTTTCAGGAGCCAGGCGGTCACTCCCAGCCATAGGCCCTGAGACACAAACCTCGGCCCGTATCCCTGGCAAACAAAAGTAAGCTGCCCCGCTTCTGGATGGCAGATTGCAGGACGCACTTGGTACTATCAAACCAGCCCAACTTGGCACTGTTGCCACCTCTGGTCTGGGAACCATGCCGCGTATCGTGGATTCTAAGGAGCCAGCCGGTCACTCCCAGCCACAGGCCCCCAAACAGAAACAACGGCGCTTTTCCCTGGAAAACAAAACTCGCCTGCCAACATTTTCATGGCTTATTGCAGGAGCCACTTGGTACTATCAAATCAGCCCAACTTGGCACTGGTGCCACCATGGGTCTGGTCACCATCCTGCCTATCGTAGCTTTTCAGGAGCCAGCCGGTCACTCCCAGCCATAGGCCCCCAGACAAAAACCTCGGCCCGTTTCCCTGGCAAACAAAAGTAAGCTACCCCGCTTCTGGATGGCAGATTGCAGGAACCACTTTGCACCATCAAACTAGCCCGACTTGGCACTGGTGCCACCTCTGGTCTGGGAACCATGCTGTGTATCGTGGATTCTAAGGAGCCATCCGTCCACTCCCAGACACAGGCCCCCAAACACAAACAACGGCGCTTTTCCCTGGAAAACAAAACTCGCCTGCCAACTTTTTGATGGCAGATTGCAGGAGCCACTTGGTACTATCAAACCAGCCCAACTTGGCACTGGTGCCACCATGGGTCTGGTCACCATCCTGCCTATCGTAGCTTTTCAGGAGCCAGCCGGTCACTCCCAGCCATAGGCCCCCAGACACAAACCTCGGCCCGTTTCCCTGGCAAACAAAAGTAAGCTGCCCCGCTTCTGGATGGCAGATTGCAGGACGCACTTGGTAGTATCAAACCAGCCCGACTTGGCACTGGTGCCACCTCTGGTCTGGGAACCATCCTGCGTATCGTGGATTCTAAGCAGCCAGCCGGCCACTCCCAGCCACAGGCCCCCAAACACAAACAACGGCGCTTTTCCCTGGAAAACAAAACTCGCCTGCCAACATTTTGATGGCAGATTGCAGGAGCCACTTGGTACTATCAAATCAGCCCAACTTGGCACTGGTGCCACCATGCGTTTGGTCACCATCCTGCCTATCGTAGCTTTTCAGGAGCCAGACGGTCACTCCCAGCTATAGGCCCCCAGACAAAAACCTCGGCCCGTTTCCCTGGCATACAAAAGTAAGCTGCCCCGCTTCTGGATGGCAGATTGCAGGAACAACTTGGTACTATCAAACCAGCCCGACTTGGCACTGGTGCCACCTCTGGTCTGGGAACCATCCTGCGTATCGTGGATTCTAAGGAGGCAGCCGGCCACTCCCAGCCACAGGCCCCCAAACACAAACAACGGCGCTTTTCCCTGGAAAACAAAACTCGCCTGCCAACATTTTGATGGCAGATTGCAGGAGCCACTTGGTACTATCAAACCAGCCCAACTTGGCACTGGTGCCACCATGGATCTGGTCACCATCCTGCCTATCGTAGCTTTTCAGGACCTAGCCGGTCACTCCAAGCCATAGGCGCCCAGACAAAAAGCTCGGCCCGTTTCCCTGGCAAACAAAGTAAGCTGCCCCGCTTCTGGATGGCAGATTGCAGGAACCACTTGGTACTATCAAACCAGCCCGACTTGGCACTGGTGCCACCTTGGGTCTGGGAACCATCCTGCGTATCGTGGATTCTAAGGAGCCAGCCGGTCACTCCCAGCCACAGGCCCCCAAACACAATCAACGGCGCTTTTCCCTGGAAAACAAAACTCGCCTGCCAATATTTTGATGGCAGATTGCAGGAGCCACTTGCTACTATCAAATCAGCCCAACTTGGCACTGGTGCCACCATGGGTCTGGTCACCATCCTGCCTATCGTAGCTTTTCAGGAGCCAGCCGGTCCCTCCCTGCCATAGGCCCCCAGAGAAAAACCTCGGCCCGTTTCCCTGGCAAACAAAAGTAAGCTACCCCGCTTCTGGATGGCAGATTGCAGGAGCCACTTTGCACCATCAAACTAGCCCGACTTGGCACTGGTGCCACCTCTGGTCTGGGAACCATCCTGCGTATCGTTCATTGTAAGGAGCCAGCCGGCCACTCCAGCCACAGGCCCCCAGACACAAACAACGGCGCTTTTCCCTGGAAAACAAAACTCGCCTGCCAACTTTTAGATGGCAGATTGCAGGAGCCACTTGGTACTGTCAAATCAGCCCAACTTGGCACTGGTGCCACCATGGGTCTGGTCACCATCGTGCCTATCGTAGCTTTTCAGGACCTAGCAGGTCACTCCCAGCCATAGGCGCCCAGACACAAAGCTCGGCCCGTTTCCCTGGCAAACAAAAGTAAGCTGCCCCGCTTCTGGATGGCAGATTTCCGGAGCCACTTGGTACTATCAAACCAGCCCGACTTGGCACTGGTGCCACCTCTGGTCTGGGAACCATGCTGCGTATCGTGGATTCTAAGGAGCCAGCCGTCCACTCCCAGCCACAGGCCCCCAAACACAAACAACGGCACTTTTCCCTGGAAAACAAAACTCGCCTGCCAACATTTTGATGGCAGATTGCAGGAGCCACTTGCTACTATCAAATCAGCCCATCTTGGCACTGGTGCCACCATGGGTCTGGTCACCATCCTGCCTATCGTAGGTGTTCAGGCGCCAGCCGGTCACTCCCAGCCATAGGCCCCCAGAGAAAAACCTCGGCCCGTTTCCCTGGCAAACAAAAGTAAGCTGCCCCGCTTCTGGATGGCAGATTGCAGGAGCCACTTTGCACCATCAAACCAGCCCAACTTGGCACTGGTGCCACCTCTGGTCTGGGAACCATGCTGTGTATCGTGGATTCCAATTAGCAAGCCGGCCACTCCCAGCCACAGGCCTCCAAACACAAACAACGGCGCTTTTCCCTGGAAAACAAAACTCGCCTGCCAACTTTTTGATGGCAGATTGCAGGAGCCACTTGGTACTATCAAACCAGCCCAACTTGGCACTGGTGCCACCATGGGTCTGGTCACCATCCTGCCTATCGTAGCTTTTCAGGACCTAGACGGTCACTCCCAGCCATAGGCCCCGTGACACAAAGCGCGGCCCGTTTCCCTGGCAAACAAAAGTAAGCTGTCCCGCTTCTGGATGGCAGATTGCAGGATCCACTAGGTATTATCAAACCAGCATGACTTGGCACTGGTGCCACCTCTGGTCTGGGAACCATCCTGCGTATCGTGGATTCTAAGCAGCCAGCCGGCCACTCCCAGCCACAGGCCCCCAAACACAAACAACGGCGCTTTTCCCTGGAAAACAAAACTCGCCTGCCAACATTTTGATGGCAGATTGCAGGAGCCACTTGGTACTATCAAACCAGCCCAACTTGGCACTGGTGCCACCATGGGTCTGGTCACCATCCTGCCTATCGTAGCTTTTCAGGAGCCAGCCGGTCCCTCCAAGCCATAGGCCCCCAGACAAAAACCTCGGCCCGTTTCCCTGGCAAAGAAAAATAAGCTACCCCGCTTTTGGATGGCACATTGCAGGAGCCACTTTGCACCATCAAACCAGCCCGACTTGGCACTGGTGCCACCTCTGGTCTGGGAACCATCCTGCGTATCGTGGATTCTAATTAGCCATCCGTCCACACCCAGCCACAGGCCCCCAAACAAAAACAACGGCGCTTTTCCCTGGAAAACAAAACTCGCCTGCCAAATTTTGATGGCAGATTGCCGGAGCCACTGGGTACTATCAAACCAGCCCAACTTGACACTGGTGCCACCATGGGTCTGGTCACCATCCTGCCTATCGTAGCTTTTCAGGAGCCAGCCGGTCACTCCCAGCCATAGGCCCCCAGACAAAAAGCTCGGACTGTTTCCCTGGCAAACAAAAGTAAGTTATTCCGCTACTGGATGGCAGATTGCAGGAGCCACTTTTCACCATCAAACCAGCCTGACTTGGCACTGGTGCCACCTCTGGTCTGGGAACCATGCTGCGTATCGTGGATTCTAAGGAGCCAGCCGGCCACTCCCAGCCACAGGCCCTCAAACAAAAACAATGGCGCATTTCCCTGGATAACAAACTCGCCTGCCAACTTTTTGATGGCAGATTGCAGGAGCCACTTGGTACTATCAAACCAGCCCAACTTGGCACTGGTGCCACCATGGGTCTGGTCACCATCCTGCCTATCGTAGCTTTTCAGGAGCCAGCCGGTCACTCCCAGCCATAGGCCCCCAGACACAAACCTCGGCCCGTTTCCCTGGCAAACAAAAGTAAGCTACCCCGCTTCTGGATGGCAGATTGCAGGACGCACTTGGTACTATCAAACCAGCCCAACTTGGCACTGGTGCCACCTCTGGTCTGGGAACCATGCTGCGTATCATGGATTCTAATTAGCCATCTGGCCACTCCCACCCACAGGCCCCCAAACAAAAACAACGGCGCTTTTCCCTGGAAAACAAACCTCGCCTGCCAAATTTTGATGGCAGATTGCCGGAGCCACTTGGTACTATCAAACCAGCCCAACTTGACACTGGTGCCACCATGGGTCTGGTCACCATCCTGCCTATCGTAGCTTTTCAGGAGCCAGCCGGTCACTCCCAGCCATAGGCCCCCAGACAAAAAACTTGGCCCGTTTCCCTGCCAAACAAAAGTAAGTTATCCCGCTTCTGGATGGCAGATTGCAGGAGCCACTTTTCACCATCAAACCAGCCCGACTTGGCACTGGTGCCACCTCTGGTCTGGGAACCATCCTGCGTATCGTGGATTCTAAGGAGCCAGCCGGCCACTCCCAGCCACAGGCCCCCAAACACAAACCACAGCGCTTTTCCCTGGAAAACAAAACTCGCCTGCCAACTTTTTGATGGCAGATTGCAGGAGCCACTTGCTACTATCAAACCAGCCCAACTTGGCACTGGTGCCACCATGGATCTGGTCACCATCCTGCCTATCGTAGCTTTTCAGGAGCCAGCCGGTCCCTCCCTGCCATAGGCCCCCAGAGAAAAACCTCGGCCCGTTTCCCTGGCAAACAAAAGTAAGCTACCCCGCTTCTGGATGGCAGATTGCAGGAGCCACTTTGCACCATCAAACTAGCCCGACTTGGCACTGGTGCCACCTCAGGTCTGGGAACCATCCTGCGTATCGTTCATTCTAACGAGCCAGCCGGCCACTCCAAGCCACAGGCCCCCAGACACAAACAACGGCGCTTTTCCCTGGAAAACAAAACTCGCCTGCCAACTTTTTGATGGCAGATTGCAGGAGCCACTTGGTACTATCAAATCAGACCAACTTGGCACTGGTGCCACCATGGGTCTGGTCACCATCCTGCCTATCGTAGCTTTTCAGGAGCCAGCCGGTCACTCGCAGCCATAGGCCCCCAGACACAAAACTCGGCCCGTTTCCCTGGCAAACAAAAGTAAGCTACCCCGCTTCTGGATGGCAGATTGCAGGACGCACTTGATAGTATCAAACCAGCCCGACTTGGCACTGGTGCCACCTCAGGTCTGGGAACCATGCTGCGTATCGTAGATTCTAATTAGCCATCTGGCCACTCCCAGCCATAGGCCCCCAGACAAAAACCTCGGCCCGTTTCCCTGGCAAACAAAAGTAAGTTATCCCGCTTCTGGATGGCAGATTGCAGGAGCCACTTTTCACCATCAAACCAGCCCAACTTGGCACTGGTGCCACCTCTGGTCTGGGAACCATCCTGCGTATCGTGGATTCTAAGGAGCCAGCCGGCCACTCCCTGCCACAGGCCCCCAAACACAAACAACGGCGCTTTTCCCTGGATAACAAACTCGCCTGCCAACTTTTTGATGGCAGATTGCAGGAGCCACTTGGTACTATCAAACCAGCCCAACTTGGCACTGGTGCCACCATGGGTCAGGTCACCATCCTGCCTATCGTAGCTTTTCAGGAGCCAGCCGGTCACTCCCAGCCATAGGCCCTGAGACACAAACCTCGGCCCGTATCCCTGGCAAACAAAAGTAAGCTGCCCCGCTTCTGGATGGCAGATTGCAGGACGCACTTGGTACTATCAAACCAGCCCAACTTGGCACTGGTGCCACCTCTGGTCTGGGAACCATGCCGCGTATCGTGGATTCTAAGGAGCCAGCCGGCCACTCCCAGCCACAGGCCCCCAAACAGAAACAATGGCGCTTTTCCCTGGAAAACAAAACTCGCCTGCCAACTTTTTCATGGCTGATTGCAGGAGCCACTTGGTACTATCAAATCAGCCCAACTTGGCACTGGTGCCACCATGGGTCTGGTCACCATCCTGCCTATCGTAGCTTTTCAGGAGCCAGACGGTCACTCCCAGCTATAGGCCCCCAGACAAAAACCTCGGCCCGTTTCCCTGGCATGCAAAAGTAAGCTGCCCCGCTTCTGGATGGCAGATTGCAGGAACAACTTGGTACTATCAAACCAGCCCGACTTGGCACTGGTGCCACCTCTGGTCTGGGAACCATCCTGCGTATCGTGGATTCTAAGGAGCCAGCCGGCCACTCCCAGCCACAGGCCCCCAAACACAAACAACGGCGCTTTTCCCTGGAAAACAAAACTCGCCTGCCAACATTTTGATGGCAGATTGCAGGAGCCACTTGGTACTATCAAACCAGCCCAACTTGGCACTGGTGCCACCATGGATCTGGTCACCATCCTGCCTATCGTAGCTTTTCAGGGCCTAGCCGGTCACTCCAAGCCATAGGCGCCCAGACAAAAAGCTCGGCCCGTTTCCCTGGCAAACAAAGTAAGCTGCCCCGCTTCTGGATGGCAGATTGCAGGAACCACTTGGTACTATCAAACCAGCAAAACTTGGCACTGGTGCCACCTTGGGTCTGGGAACCATTCTGCGTATCGTGGATTCTAAGGAGCCAGCCGGTCACTCCCAGCCACAGGCCCCCAAACACAAACAACGGCGCTTTTCCCTGGAAAACAAAACTCGCCTGCCAATATTTTGATGGCAGATTGCAGGAGCCACTTGCTACTATCAAATCAGCCCAACTTGGCACTGGTGCCACCATGGGTCTGGTCACCATCCTGCCTATCGTAGCTTTTCAGGAGCCAGCCGGTCCCTCCCTGCCATAGGCCCCCAGAGAAAAACCTCGGCCCGTTTCCCTGGCAAACAAAAGTAAGCTACCCCGCTTCTGGATGGCAGATTGCAGGAGCCACTTTGCACCATCAAACTAGCCCGACTTGGCACTGGTGCCACCTCAGGTCTGGGAACCATCCTGCGTATCGTTCATTCTAACGAGCCAGCCGGCCACTCCAGCCACAGGCCCCCAGACACAAACAACGGCGCTTTTCCCTGGAAAACAAAACTCGCCTGCCAACTTTTAGATGGCAGATTGCAGGAGCCACTTGGTACTGTCAAATCAGCCCAACTTGGCACTGGTGCCACCATGGGTCTGGTCACCATCCTGCCTATCGTAGCTTTTCAGGACCTAGCAGGTCACTCCCAGCCATAGGCGCCCAGACACAAAGCTCGGCCCGTTTCCCTGGCAAACAAAAGTAAGCTGCCCCGCTTCTGGATGGCAGATTTCCGGAGCCACTTGGTACTATCAAACCAGCCCGACTTGGCACTGGTGCCACCTCTGGTCTGGGAACCATGCTGCGTATCGTGGATTCTAAGGAGCCATCCGTCCACTCCCAGCCACAGGCCCCCAAACACAAACAACGGCGCTTTTCCCTGGAAAACAAAACTCGCCTGCCAACATTTTGATGGCAGATTGCAGGAGCCACTTGCTACTATCAAATCAGCCCATCTTGGCACTGGTGCCACCATGGGTCTGGTCACCATCCTGCCTATCGTAGGTGTTAAGGCGCCAGCCGGTCACTCCCAGCCATAGGCCCCCAGAGAAAAACCTCGGCCCGTTTCCCTGGCAAACAAAAGTAAGCTGCCCCGCTTCTGGATGGCAGATTGCAGGAGCCACTTTACACCATCAAACCAGCCCAACTTGGCACTGGTGCCACCTCTGGTCTGGGAACCATGCTGTGTATCGTGGATTCCAATTAGCAAGCCGGCCACTCCCAGCCACAGGCCTCCAAACACAAACAACGGCGCTTTCCCCTGGAAAACATAACTCGCCTGCCAACTTTTTGATGGCAGATTGCAGGAGCCACTTGGTACTATCAAACCAGCCCAACTTGGCACTGGTGCCACCATGGGTCTGGTCACCATCCTGCCTATCGTAGCTTTTCAGGACCTAGACGGTCACTCCCAGCCATAGGCCCCGTGACACAAAGCGCGGCCCGTTTCCCTGGCAAACAAAAGTAAGCTGTCCCGCTTCTGGATGGCAGATTGCAGGATCCACTAGGTATTATCAAACCAGCCCGACTTGGCACTGGTGCCACCTCTGGTCTGGGAACCATGCTGCGTATCGTGGATTCTAAGGAGCCAGCCGGCCACTCCCAGCCACAGGCCCCCAAACACAAACAACGGCGCATTTCCCTGGATAACAAACTCGCCTGCCAACTTTTTGATGGCAGATTGCAGGAGCCACTTGGTACTATCAAACCAGCCCAACTTGGCACTGGTGCCACCATGGGTCTGGTCACCATCCTGCCAATCGTAGCTTTTCAGGAGCCAGCCGGTCACTCCCAGCCATAGGCCCCGAGACACAAACCTCGGCCCCTTTCCCTGGCAAACAAAAGTAAGCTACCCCGCTTCTGGATGGCAGATTGCAGGACGCACTTGGTACTATCAAACCAGCCCAACTTGGCACTGGTGCCACCTCTGGTCTGGGAACCATGCTGCGTATCGTGGATTCTAAGGAGCCAGCCGGCCACTCCCAGCCACAGGCCCCCAAACAAATCAACGGCGCTTTTCCCTGGAAAACAAAACTCGCCTGCCAACATTTTGATGGCAGATTGCAGGAGCCACTTGGTACTATCAAATCAGCCCAACTTGGCACTGGTGCCACCATGGGTCTGGTCACCATCCTGCCTATCTTAGCTCTTCAGGAGCCAGCCGGTCACTCCCAGCCATAGGCCCCCAGACACAAACCTCGGCCCGTTTCCCTGGCAAACAAAAGTAAGCTGCCCCGCTTCTGGATGGCAGATTGCAGGAGCCACTTGGTACTATCAAACCAGCCCAACTTGGCACTGGTGCCACCTTGGGTCTGGGAACCATCCTGCGTATCGTGGATTCTAAGGAGCCAGCCGGCCACTCCCAGCCACAGGCCCCCAAACACAAACCACAGCGCTTTTCCCTGGAAAACAAAACCCGCCTGCCGACATTTTGATGGCAGATTGCAGGAGCCACTTGCTACTATCAAATCAGCCCAACTTGGCACTGGTGCCACCATGGGTCTGGTCACCATCCTGCCTATCGTAGCTTTTCAGGAGCCAGCCGGTCACTCCCAGTCATAGGCCCCCAGACACAAACCTCGGCCCGTTTCCCTGGCAAACAAAAGTAAGCTGCCCCGCTTCTGGATGGCAGATTGTAGGACGCACTTGGTACTATCAAACCAGCCCGACTTGGCACTGGTGCCACCTCTGGTCTGGGAACCATGGTGCGTATCGTGAATTCTAAGGAGCCAGCCGGCCACTCCCAGCCATAGGCACCCAAACACAAACAACGGCGCTTTTCCCTGGAAAACAAAACTCGCCTGCCAACTTTTTGATGGCAGATTGCAGGAGCCACTTGGTACTATCAAACCAGCTCAACTTGGCACTGGTGCCACCATGGGTCTGCTCACCATCCTGCCTATCGTAGCTTTTCAGGAGCCAGACGGTCACTCGCAGCCATAGGCCCCCAGACAAAAACCTCGGCCCGTTTCCCTGGCAAACAAAAGTAAGCTGCCCCGCTTCTGCATGGCAGATTGCAGGAGCTATTTAGTACTATCAAACCAGCCCGACTTGGCACTGGTGCCACCATGGGTCTGGTCACCATCCTGCCTATCGTAGCTTTTCAGGAGCCAGCCGGTCACTCCCAGCCATAGGCCCCCAGACAAAAACCTCGGCCCGTTTCCCTGGCAAACAAAAGTAAGTTATCCCGCTTCTGGATGGCAGATTGCAGGAGCCACTTTTCACCATCAAACCAGCCCAACTTGGCACTGGTGCCACCTCTGGTCTGGGAACCATCCTGCGTATCGTGGATTCTAAGGAGCCAGCCGGCCACTCCCTGCCACAGGCCCCCAAACACAAACAACGGCGCTTTTCCCTGGATAACAAACTCGCCTGCCAACTTTTTGATGGCAGATTGCAGGAGCCACTTGGTACTATCAAACCAGCCCAACTTGGCACTGGTGCCACCATGGGTCTGGTCACCATCCTGCCTATCGTAGCTTTTCAGGAGCCAGGCGGTCACTCCCAGCCATAGGCCCTGAGACACAAACCTCGGCCCGTATCCCTGGCAAACAAAAGTAAGCTACCCCGCTTCTGGATGGCAGATTGCAGGAGCCACTTGGTACTATCAAACCAGCCCAACTTGGCACTGGTGCCACCTCTGGTCTGGGAACCATGCCGCGTATCGTGGATTCTAAGGAGCCAGCCGGCCACTCCCAGCCACAGGCCCCCAAACAGAAACAACGGCGCTTTTCCCTGGAAAACAAAACTCGCCTGCCAACTTTTTGATGGCAGATTGCAGGAGCCACTTGGTACTATCAAACCAGCCCGACTTGGCACTGGTGCCACCATGGGTCTGGTCACCATCCTGCCTATCGTGGATTCTAATTAGCCATCTGTCCACTCCCAGCCACAGGCCCCCAAACAAAAACAACGGCGCTTTTCCCTGGAAAACAAAACTCGTCTGCCAACTTTTTGATGGCAGATTGCAGGAGCCACTTGGTACTATCAAACCAGCCCAACTTGGCACTGGTGCCACCATGGGTCTGGTCACCATCCTGCCTATCGTAGCTTTTCAGGAGCCAGCCGGTCACTCCCAGCCATAGGCCCCGAGACACAAACCTCGGCCCCTTTCCCTGGCAAACAAAAGTAAGCTACCCCGCTTCTGGATGGCAGATTGTAGGACGCACTTGGTACTATCAAACCAGCCCAACTTGGCACTGGTGCCACCTCTGGTCTGGGAACCATGCTGCGTATCGTGGATTCTAAGGAGCCAGCCGGCCACTCCCAGCCACAGGCCCCCAAACAAATCAACGGCGCTTTTCCCTGGAAAACAAAACTCGCCTGCCAACATTTTGATGGCAGATTGCAGGAGCCACTTGGTACTATCAAATCAGCCCAACTTGGCACTGGTGCCACCATGGGTCTGGTCACCATCCTGCCTATCTTAGCTCTTCAGGAGCCAGCCGGTCACTCCCAGCCATAGGCCCCCAGACACAAACCTCGGCCCGTTTCCCTGGCAAACAAAAGTAAGCTGCCCCGCTTCTGGATGGCAGATTGCAGGAGCCACTTGGTACTATCAAACCAGCCCAACTTGGCACTGGTGCCACCTTGGGTCTGGGAACCATCCTGCGTATCGTGGATTCTAAGGAGCCAGCCGGCCACTCCCAGCCACAGGCCCCCAAACACAAACCACAGCGCTTTTCCCTGGAAAACAAAACCCGCCTGCCGACATTTTGATGGCAGATTGCAGGAGCCACTTGCTACTATCAAATCAGCCCAACTTGGCACTGGTGCCACCATGGGTCTGGTCACCATCCTGCCTATCGTAGCTTTTCAGGAGCCAGCCGGTCACTCCCAGTCATAGGCCCCCAGACACAAACCTCGGCCCGTTTCCCTGGCAAACAAAAGTAAGCTGCCCCGCTTCTGGATGGCAGATTGTAGGACGCACTTGGTACTATCAAACCAGCCCGACTTGGCACTGGTGCCACCTCTGGTCTGGGAACCATGGTGCGTATCGTGAATTCTAAGGAGCCAGCCGGCCACTCCCAGCCATAGGCACCCAAACACAAACAACGGCGCTTTTCCCTGGAAAACAAAACTCGCCTGCCAACTTTTTGATGGCAGATTGCAGGAGCCACTTGGTACTATCAAACCAGCTCAACTTGGCACTGGTGCCACCATGGGTCTGCTCACCATCCTGCCTATCGTAGCTTTTCAGGAGCCAGACGGTCACTCGCAGCCATAGGCCCCCAGACAAAAACCTCGGCCCGTTTCCCTGGCAAACAAAAGTAAGCTGCCCCGCTTCTGCATGGCAGATTGCAGGAGCTATTTAGTACTATCAAACCAGCCCGACTTGGCACTGGTGCCACCATGGGTCTGGTCACCATCCTGCCTATCGTAGCTTTTCAGGAGCCAGCCGGTCACTCCCAGCCATAGGCCCCCAGACAAAAACCTCGGCCCGTTTCCCTGGCAAACAAAAGTAAGTTATCCCGCTTCTGGATGGCAGATTGCAGGAGCCACTTTTCACCATCAAACCAGCCCAACTTGGCACTGGTGCCACCTCTGGTCTGGGAACCATCCTGCGTATCGTGGATTCTAAGGAGCCAGCCGGCCACTCCCTGCCACAGGCCCCCAAACACAAACAACGGCGCTTTTCCCTGGATAACAAACTCGCCTGCCAACTTTTTGATGGCAGATTGCAGGAGCCACTTGGTACTATCAAACCAGCCCAACTTGGCACTGGTGCCACCATGGGTCTGGTCACCATCCTGCCTATCGTAGCTTTTCAGGAGCCAGGCGGTCACTCCCAGCCATAGGCCCTGAGACACAAACCTCGGCCCGTATCCCTGGCAAACAAAAGTAAGCTACCCCGCTTCTGGATGGCAGATTGCAGGAGCCACTTGGTACTATCAAACCAGCCCAACTTGGCACTGGTGCCACCTCTGGTCTGGGAACCATGCCGCGTATCGTGGATTCTAAGGAGCCAGCCGGCCACTCCCAGCCACAGGCCCCCAAACAGAAACAACGGCGCTTTTCCCTGGAAAACAAAACTCGCCTGCCAACTTTTTGATGGCAGATTGCAGGAGCCACTTGGTACTATCAAACCAGCCCGACTTGGCACTGGTGCCACCATGGGTCTGGTCACCATCCTGCCTATCGTGGATTCTAATTAGCCATCTGTCCACTCCCAGCCACAGGCCCCCAAACAAAAACAACGGCGCTTTTCCCTGGAAAACAAAACTCGTCTGCCAACTTTTTGATGGCAGATTGCAGGAGCCACTTGGTACTATCAAACCAGCCCAACTTGGCACTGGTGCCACCTTGGGTCTGGGAACCATGCTGCGTATCGTGGATTATAAGGAGCCAGCCGGCCACTCCCAGCCACAGGCCCCCAAACACAAACCACAGCGCTTTTCCCTGGAAAACAAAATTCGCCGGCCAACTTTTTGATGGCAGATTGCAGGAGCCACTTGGTACTATCAAATCAGCCCAACTTGGCACTGGTGCCACCATGGGTCTGGTCACCATCCTGCTTATCGTAGCTTTTCAGGAGCCAGCCGGTCACTCCCAGGCATAGGCGCCCAGACACAATGCTCTGCCCTTTTCCCTGGCAAACCAAAGTAAGCTGCCCCGCTTCTGGATGGCAGATTGCAGGAACCACTTGGTACTATAAAACCAGCCCGACTTGGCACTGGTGCCACCTCTGGTCTGGGAACCATGCTGCGTATCGTGGATTCTAAGGAGCCAGCCGGCCACTCCCAGCCACAGGCCCCCAAAAAAAATCAACGGCGCTTTTCCCTGGAAAACAAAACTCGCCTGCCAAAATTTTGATGGCAGATTGCAGGAGACACTTGGTACTATCAAACCAGCCCAACTTGAAACTGGTGCCACCATGGGTCTGGTCACCATCCTGCCTATCTTAGCTTTTCAGGAGCCAGCCGGTCACTCCCAGCCATAGGCCCCCAGACACAAAGCTCGGCCCGTTTCCCTGGCAAACAAAAGTAAGCTGCCCCGCTTCTGGATGGCAGATTGCAGGAGCCACTTGGTACTATCAAACCAGCCCAACTTGGCACTTGTGCCACCTTGGGTCTGGGAACCATCCTGCGTATCGTGGATTCTAAGGAGCCAGCCGGTCACTCCCAGCCACAGGCCCCCAAACACAAACCACAGCGCTTTTCCCTGGAAAACAAACCCGCCTGCCGACATTTTGATGGCAGATTGCAGGAGCCACTTGCTGCTATCAAATCAGCCCAACTTGGCACTGGTGCCACCATGGGTCTGGTCACCATCCTGCCTATCGTAGCTCTTCAGGAGCCAGCCGGTCACTCCCAGTCATAGGCCCCCAGACACAAAGCTCGGCCCGTTTCCCTGGCAAACAAAAGTAAGCTGCCCCGCTTCTGGATGGCAGATTGTAGGACGCACTTGGTACTATCAAACCAGCCCGACTTGGCACTGGTGCCACCTCTGGTCTGGGAACTATGGTGCGTATCGTGGATTCTAAGGAGCCAGCCGGCCACTCCCAGCCATAGGCACCCAAACACAAACAACGGCGCTTTTCCCTGGAAAACAAAACTCGCCTGCCAACTTTTTGATGGCAGATTGCAGGAGCCACTTGGTACTATCAAACCAGCTCAACTTGGCACTGGTGCCACCATGGGTCTGCTCACCATCCTGCCTATCGTAGCTTTTCAGGAGCCAGCCGGTCACTCCAAGCCATAGGCCCCCAGACAAAAACCTCGGCCCGTTTCCCTGGCAAACAAAAGTAAGCTGCCCCGCTTCTGCATGGCAGATTGCAGGAGCTATTTAGTACTATCAAACCAGCCCGACTTGGCACTGGTGCCACCATGGGTCTGGTCACCATCCTGCCTATCGTAGCTTTTCAGGAGCCAGCCGGTCACTCCCAGCCATAGGCCCCCAGACAAAAACCTCGGCCCGTTTCCCTGGCAAACAAAAGTAAGTTATCCCGCTTCTGGATGGCAGATTGCAGGAGCCACTTTTCACCATCAAACCAGCCCAACTTGGCACTGGTGCCACCTCTGGTCTGGGAACCATCCTGCGTATCGTGGATTCTAAGGAGCCAGCCGGCCACTCCCTGCCACAGGCCCCCAAACACAAACAACGGCGCTTTTCCCTGGATAACAAACTCGCCTGCCAAATTTTGATGGCAGATTGCAGGAGCCACTTGGTACTATCAAACCAGCCCAACTTGGCACTGGTGCCACCATGGGTCTGGTCACCATCCTGCCTATCGTAGCTTTTCAGGAGCCAGGTGGTCACTCCCAGCCATAGGCCCTGAGACACAAACCTCGGCCCGTATCCCTGGCAAACAAAAGTAAGCTGCCCCGCTTCTGGATGGCAGATTGCAGGAGCCACTTGGTACTATCAAACCAGCCCAACTTGGCACTGGTGCCACCTCTGGTCTGGGAACCATGCCGCGTATCGTGGATTCTAAGGAGCCAGCCGGCCACTCCCAGCCACAGGCCCCCAAACAGAAACAACGGCGCTTTTCCCTGGAAAACAAAACTCGCCTGCCAACTTTTTCATGGCAGATTGCAGGAGCCACTTGGTACTATCAAATCAGCCCAACTTGGCACTGGTGCCACCATGGGTCTGGTCACCATCCTGCCTATCGTAGCTTTTCAGGAGCCAGGCGGTCACTCCCAGCCATAGGCCCCCAGACACAAACCTCGGCCCGTTTCCCTGGCAAACAAAAGTAAGCTACCCCGCTTCTGGATGGCAGATTGCAGGAACCACTTTGCACCATCAAACTAGCCCGACTTGGCACTGGTGCCACCTCTGGTCTGGGAACCATGCTGCGTATCGTGGATTCTAAGGAGCCATCCGTCCACTCCCAGACACAGGCCCCCAAACACAAACAACGGCGCTTTTCCCTGGAAAACAAAACTCGCCTGCCAACTTTTTGATGGCAGATTGCAGGAGCCACTTGGTACTATCAAACCAGCCCAACTTGGCACTGGTGCCACCATGGGTCTGGTCACCATCCTGCCTATCGTAGCTTTTCAGGAGCCAGCCGGTCACTCGCAGCCATAGGCCCCCAGACACAAACCTCGGCCCGTTTCCCTGGCAAACAAAAGTAAGCTGCCCCGCTTCTGGATGGCAGATTGCAGGACGCACTTGGTAGTATCAAACCAGCCCGACTTGGCACTGGTGCCACCTCTGGTCTGGGAACCATCCTGCGTATCGTGGATTCCTAGCAGCCAGCCGGCCACTCCCAGCCACAGGCCCCCAAACACAAACAACGGCGCTTTTCCCTGGAAAACAAAACTCGCCTGCCGACATTTTGATGGCAGATTGCAGGAGCCACTTGGTACTATCAAATCAGCCCAACTTGGCACTGGTGCCACCATGCGTTTGGTCACCATCCTGCCTATCGTAGCTTTTCAGGAGCCAGACGGTCACTCCCAGCTATAGGCCCCCAGACAAAAACCTCGGCCCGTTTCCCTGGCATACAAAAGTAAGCTGCCCCGCTTCTGGATGGCAGATTGCAGGAACAACTTGGTACTATCAAACCAGCCCGACTTGGCACTGGTGCCACCTCTGGTCTGGGAACCATCCTGCGTATCGTGGTTCTAAGGAGCCATCCGTCCACTCCCAGCCACAGGCCCCCAAACACAAACAACGGCGCTTTTCCCTGGAAAACAAAACTCGCCTGCCAACTTTTTGATGGCAGATTGCAGGAGCCACTTGGTACTATCAAACCAGCCCAACTTGGCACTGGTGCCACCATGGATCTGGTCACCATCCTGCCTATCGTAGCTTTTCAGGACCTAGCCGGTCACTCCCAGCCATAGGCGCCCAGACACAATGCTCTGCCCTTTTCCCTGGCAAACCAAAGTAAGCTGCCCCGCTTCTGGATGGCAGATTGCAGGAACAACTTGGTACTATAAAACCAGCCCGACTTGGCACTGGTGCCACCTCTGGTCTGGGAACCATGCTGCGTATCGTGGATTCTAAGGAGCCAGCCGGCCACTCCCAGCCACAGGCCCCCAAACAAAAACAACGGCGCTTTTGCCTGGAAAACAAAACTCGCCTGCCAAATTTTTGATGGCAGATTGCAGGAGCCACTTGGTACTATCAAACCAGCCCAACTTGACACTGGTGCCACCATGGGTCTGGTCACCATCCTGCCTATCTTAGCTTTTCAGGAGCCAGCCGGTCACTCCCAGCCATAGGCCCCCAGACACAAATCTCGGCCCGTTTCCCTGGCAAACAAAAGTAAGCTTCCCCGCTTCTGGATGGCAGATTGCAGGAGCCACTTGGTACTATCAAACCAGCCCAACTTGGCACTGGTGCCACCTTGGGTCTGGGAACCATCCTGCGTATCGTGGATTCTAAGGAGCCAGCCGGTCACTCCCAGCCACAGGCCCCCAAACACAAACCACAGCGCTTTTCCCTGGAAAACAAACCCGCCTGCCGACATTTTGATGGCAGATTGCAGGAGCCACTTGCTGCTATCAAATCAGCCCAACTTGGCACTGGTGCCACCATGGGTCTGGTCACCATCCTGCCTATCGTAGCTTTTCAGGAGCCAGCCGGTCCCTCCCTGCCATAGGCCCCCAGAGAAAAACTTTGGCCCGTTTCCCTGGCAAACAAAAGTAAGCTGCCCCGCTTCTGGATGGCAGATTGCAGGAGCCACTTTGCACCATCAAACTAGCCCGACTTGGCACTGGTGCCACCTCAGGTCTGGGAACCATCCTGCGTATCGTTCATTCTAAGGAGCCAGCCGGCCACTCCAGCCACAGGCCCCCAGACACAAACAACGGCGCTTTTCCCTGGAAAACAAAACTCGCCTGCCAACTTTTAGATGGCAGATTGCAGGAGCCACTTGGTACTGTCAAATCAGCCCAACTTGGCACTGGTGCCACCATGGGTCTGGTCACCATCCTGCCTATCGTAGCTTTTCAGGACCTAGCAGGTCACTCCCAGCCATAGGCGCCCAGACACAAAGCTCGGCCCGTTTCCTTGGCAAACAAAAGTAAGCTGCCCCGCTTCTGGATGGCAGATTTCCGGAGCCACTTGGTACTATCAAACCATCCCGACTTGGCACTGGTGCCACCTCTGGTCTGGGAACCATGCTGCGTATCGTTCATTCTAAGGAGCCATCCGTCCACTCCCAGCCACAGGCCCCCAAACACAAACAACGGCGCTTTTCCCTGGAAAACAAAACTCGCCTGCCAACATTTTGATGGCAGATTGCAGGAGCCACTTGCTACTATCAAATCAGCCCATCTTGGCACTGGTGCCACCATGGGTCTGGTCACCATCCTGCCTATCGTAGGTGCTCAGGCGCCAGCCGGTCACTCCCAGCCATAGGCCCCCAGAGAAAAACCTCGGCCCGTTTCCCTGGCAAACAAAAGTAAGCTGCCCCGCTTCTGGATGGCAGATTGCAGGAGCCACTTTGCACCATCAAACCAGCCCAACTTGGCACTGGTGCCACCTCTGGTCTGGGAACCATGCTGTGTATCGTGGATTCCAATTAGCAAGCCGGCCACTCCCAGCCACAGGCCTCCAAACACAAACAACGGCGCTTTTCCCTGGAAAACAAAACTCGCCTGCCAACTTTTTGATGGCAGATTGCAGGAGCCACTTGGTACTATCAAACCAGCCCAACTTGGCACTGGTGCCACCATGGGTCTGGTCACCATCCTGCCTATCGTAGCTTTTCAGTACCTAGACGGTCACTCCCAGCCATAGGCCCCGTGACACAAAGCTCGGCCCGTTTCCCTGGCAAACAAAAGTAAGCTGTCCCGCTTCTGGATGGCAGATTGCAGGATCCACTAGGTATTATCAAACCAGCCCGACTTGGCACTGGTGCCACCTCTGGTCTGGGAACCATCCTGCGTATCGTGGATTCTAAGCAGCCAGCCGGCCACTCCCAGCCACAGGCCCCCAAACACAAACAACGGCGCTTTTCCCTGGAAAACAAAACTCGCCTGCCAACATTTTGATGGCAGATTGCAGGAGCCACTTGGTACTATCAAACCAGCCCAACTTGGCACTGGTGCCACCATGGGTCTGGTCACCATCCTGCCTATCGTAGCTTTTCAGGAGCCAGCCGGTCACTCCAAGCCATAGGCCCCCAGACACAAACCTCGGCCCGTTTCCCTGGCAAAGAAAAATAAGCTACCCCGCTTCTGGATGGCACATTGCAGGAGCCACTTTGCACCATCAAACCAGCCCGACTTGGCACTGGTGCCACCTCTGGTCTGGGAACCATCCTGCGTATCGTGGATTCTAATTAGCCATCCGTCCACTCCCAGCCACAGGCCCCCAAACAAAAACAACGGCGCTTTTCCCTGGAAAACAAAACTCGCCTGCCAAATTTTGATGGCAGATTGCCGGAGCCACTGGGTACTATCAAACCAGCCCAACTTGACACTGGTGCCACCATGGGTCTGGTCACCATCCTGCCTATCGTAGCTTTTCAGGAGCCAGCCGGTCACTCCCAGCCATAGGCCCCCAGACAAAAAGCTCGGACCGTTTCCCTGGCAAACAAAAGTAAGTTATTCCGCTACTGGATGGCAGATTGCAGGAGCCACTTTTCACCATCAAACCAGCCCGACTTGGCACTGGTGCCACCTCTGGTCTGGGAACCATGCTGCGTATCGTGGATTCTAAGCAGCCAGCCGGCCACTCCCAGCCACAGGCCCCCAAACAAAAACAACGGCGCATTTCCCTGGATAACAAACTCGCCTGCCAACTTTTTGATGGCAGATTGCAGGAGCCACTTGGTACTATCAAACCAGCCCAACTTGGCACTGGTGCCACCATGGGTCTGGTCACCATCCTGCCTATCGTAGCTTTTCAGGAGCCAGCCGGTCACTCCCAGCCATAGCCCCGAGACACAAACCTCGGCCCGTTTCCCTGGCAAACAAAAGTAAGCTACCCCGCTTCTGGATGGCAGATTGCAGGACGCACTTGGTACTATCAAACCAGCCCAACTTGGCACTGGTGCCACCTTGGGTCTGGGAACCATCCTGCGTATCGTGGATTCTAAGGAGCCAGCCGGTCACTCCCAGCCACAGGCCCCCAAACAGAAACCACAGCGCTTTTCCCTGGAAAACAAAACCCGCCTGCCGACATTTTGATGGCAGATTGCAGGAGCCACTTGCTACTATCAAATCAGCCCAACTTGGCACTGGTGCCACCATGGGTCTGGTCACCATCCTGCCTATCGTAGCTTTTCAGGAGCCAGCCGGTCACTCCCAGCCATAGGCCCCCAGACACAAAGCTCGGCCCGTTTCCCTGGCAAACAAAAGTAAGCTGCCCCGCTTCTGCATGGCAGATTATAGGAGTTATTTAGTACTATCAAACGAGCCCGACTTGGCACTGGTGCCACCTCAGGTCTGGGAACCATCCTGCGTATCGTGGATTCTAAGGAGCCAGCCGGCCACTCCCAGCCACAGGCCCCCAAACACAAACAACGGCGCTTTTCCCTGGAAAACAAAAATCGCCTGCGAAATTTTGATGGCAGATTGCAGGAGCCACTTGGTACTATCAAATCAGCCCAACTTGGGACTGGTGCCACCATGGGTCTGGTCACCATCCTGCCTATCGTAGCTTTTCAGGAGCCAGCCGGCCACTCCCAGCCATAGGCCCCCAGACAAAAACCTCGGCCCGTTTCCATGGCATACAAAAGTAAGCTGCCCTGCTTCTGGATGGCAGATTGCAGGAACCACTTGGTACTATCAAACCAGCAAAACTTGGCACTGGTGCCACCTTGGGTCTGGATACCATGCTGCGTATCGTGGATTCTAAGGAGCCAGCCGGCCACTCCCAGCCACAGGCCCCCAAACACAAACAACGGCGCTTTTCCCTGGGAAACAAAATTCTCCTGCCAACATTTTGATGGGAGATTGCAGGAGCCACTTGGTTTTATCAAATCAGACCAACTTGGCACTGGTGCCACCATGGGTCTGGTCACCATCCTGCCTATCGTAGCTTTTCAGGAGCCAGTCGGTCACTCCCAGCCATAGGCCCCCAGACACAAACCTCGGCCCGTTTCCCTGACAAACAAAAGTAAGTTATCCCGCTTCTGGATGGCAGATTCCAGGAGCCACTTGGTACTATCAAACCAGCCCGACTTGGCACTGGTGCCACCATGGGTCTGGTCACCATCCTGCCTATCGTGGATTCTAATTAGCCATCCGTCCACTCCCAGCCACAGGCCCCCAAACAAAACCAACGGCGCTTTTCCCTGGAAAACAAAACTCGTCTGCCAACTTTTTGATGGCAGATTGCCAGAGCCACTTGGTACTATCAAACCAGCCCAACTTGGCACTGGTGCCACCTGTGGTCTGGGAACCATGCTGCGTATCGTGGATTATAAGGAGCCAGCTGGCCACTCCCAGCCACAGGCCCCCAAACAAAAACCACAGCGCTTTTCCCTGGAAAACAAAATTCGCCGGCCAACTTTTTGATGGCAGATTGCAGGAGCCACTTGGTACTATCAAATCAGCCCAACTTGGCACTGGTGCCACCATGGGTCTGGTCACCATCCTGCTTATCGTAGCTTTTCAGGAGCCAGCCGGTCACTCCCAGCCATAGGCGCCCAGACACAATGCTCTGCCCTTTTCCCTGGCAAACCAAAGTAAGCTGCCCCGCTTCTGGATGGCAGATTGCAGGAACAACTTGGTACTATAAAACCAGCCCGACTTGGCACTGGTGCCACCTCTGGTCTGGGAACCATGCTGCGTATCGTGGATTCTAAGGAGCCAGCCGGCCACTCCCAGCCACAGGCCCCCAAACAAAAACAACGGCGCTTTTGCCTGGAAAACAAAACTCGCCTGCCAAATTTTTGATGGCAGATTGCAGGAGCCACTTGGTACTATCAAACCAGCCCAACTTGACACTGGTGCCACCATGGGTCTGGTCACCATCCTGCCTATCTTAGCTTTTCAGGAGCCAGCCGGTCACTCCCAGCCATAGGCCCCCAGACACAAATCTCGGCCCGTTTCCCTGGCAAACAAAAGTAAGCTTCCCCGCTTCTGGATGGCAGATTGCAGGAGCCACTTGGTACTATCAAACCAGCCCAACTTGGCACTGGTGCCACCTTGGGTCTGGGAACCATCCTGCGTATCGTGGATTCTAAGGAGCCAGCCGGTCACTCCCAGCCACAGGCCCCCAAACACAAACCACAGCGCTTTTCCCTGGAAAACAAACCCGCCTGCCGACATTTTGATGGCAGATTGCAGGAGCCACTTGCTGCTATCAAATCAGCCCAACTTGGCACTGGTGCCACCATGGGTCTGGTCACCATCCTGCCTATCGTAGCTTTTCAGGAGCCAGCCGGTCACTCCCAGCCATAGGCCCCCAGACACAAAGCTCGGCCCGTTTCCCTGGCAAACAAAAGTAAGCTGCCCCGCTTCTGGATGGCAGATTGTAGGACGCACTTGGTACTATCAAACCAGCCCGACTTGGCACTGGTGCCACCTCTGGTCTGGGAACTATGGTGCGTATCGTGGATTCTAAGGAGCCAGTCGGCCACTCCCAGCCATAGGCACCCAAACACAAACAACGGCGCTTTTCCCTGGAAAACAAAACTCGCCTGCCAACTTTTTGATGGCAGATTGCAGGAGCCACTTGGTACTATCAAACCAGCTCAACTTGGCACTGGTGCCACCATGGGTCTGGTCACCATCCTGCCTATCGTAGCTTTTCAGGAGCCAGACGGTCACTCGCAGCCATAGGCCCCCAGACAAAAACCTCGGCCTGTTTCCCTGGCAAACAAAAGTAAGCTGCCCCGCTTCTGCATGGCAGATTGCAGGAGCTATTTAGTACTATCAAACCAGCCCGACTTGGCACTGGTGCCACCTCAGGTCTGGGAACCATCCTGCGTATCGTGGATTCTAAGGAGCCAGCCGGCCACTCCCACCCACAGGCCCCCAAACACAAACAACGGCGCTTTTCCCTGGAAAACAAAACTCGCCTGCCAAATTTTGACGGCAGATTGCAGGAGCCACTTGGTACTATCAAATCAGCCCAACTTGAGACTGGTGCCACCATGGGTCTGGTCACCATCCTGCCTATCGTAGCTTTTCAGGAGCCAGCCGGTCACTCCCAGCCATAGGCCCCCAGACAAAAACCTCGGCCCGTTTCCCTGACAAACAAAAGTAAGTTATCCCGCTTCTGGATGGCAGATTCCAGGAGCCACTTGGTACTATCAAACCAGCCCGACTTGGCACTGGTGCCACCATGGGTCTGGTCACCATCCTGCGTATCGTGGATTCTAATTAGCCATCCGTCCACTCCCAGCCACAGGCCCCCAAACAAAAACAACGGCGCTTTTCCCTGGAAAACAAAACTCGTCTGCCAACTTTTTGATGGCAGATTGCCAGAGCCACTTGGTACTATCAAACCAGCCCAACTTGGCACTGGTGCCACCTTGGGTCTGAGATCCATGCTGCGTATCGTGGATTATAAGGATCCAGCCGGCCACTCCCAGCCACAGGCCCCCAAACACAAACCACAGCGCTTTTCCCTGGAAAACAAAACTCGCCTGCCAACTTTTTGATGGCAGATTGCAGGAGCCACTTGGTACTATCAAATCAGCCCAACTTGGCACTGGTGCCACCATGGGTCTGGTCACCATCCTGCTTATCGTAGCTTTTCAGGAGCCAGCCGGTCACTCCCAGCCATAGGCGCCCAGACACAATGCTCTGCCCTTTTCCCTGGCAAACCAAAGTAAGCTGCCCCGCTTCTGGATGGCAGATTGCAGGAACCACTTTTCACCATCAAATAGCCCGACTTGGAACTGGAGCCACCTCTGGTCTGGGAACCATGCTGTGTATCGTGGATTCTAAGGAGCCAGCCGGCCACTCCCAGCCACAGGCCCCCAAACACAAACAACGGCGCTTTTCCCTGGAAAACAAAACTCGCCTGACAACTTTTTGATGGCAGATTGCAGGAGCCACTTGCTACTATCAAATCAGCCCAACTTGGCACTGGTGCCACCATGGGTCTGGTCACCATCCTGCCTATCGTAGCTTTTCAGGAGCCAGCCGGTCACTCCCAGCCATAGGCTCCCAGACCAAAACCTCGGCCCGTTTCCCTGGCAAACAAAAGTAAGCTGCCCCGCTTCTGGATGGCAGATTGCAGGAACCACTTGGTACTATAAAACCAGCCCGACTTGGCACTGGTGCCACCTCTGGTCTGGGAACCATCCTGCGTATCGTGGATTCTAAGGAGCCAGCCGGCCACTCCCAGCCAAAGGCCCCCAAACACAAACAACGGCGCTTTTCCCTGGAAAACAAAACTCGCCTGCCAACGTTTTGATGGCAGATTGCAGGAGCCACTTGGTACTATCAAACCAGCCCAACTTGGCACTGGTGCCACCATGGGTCTGGTCACCATCCTGCCTACCTTAGCTTTTCAGGACCTAGCCGGTCACTCCCAGCCATAGGCCCCCAGACACAAATCTCGACCCGTTTCCCTGGCAAACAAAAGCAAGCTGTCCCGCTTCTGGATGGCAGATTGTAGGACGCACTCGGTACTATCAAACCAGCCCGACTTGGCACTGGTGCCACCTCTGGTCTGGGAACCATCCTGCGTATCGTGGATTCTAAGGAGCCAGCCGGCCACTCCCAGACATAGGCACCCAAACACAAACAACGGCGCTTTTCCCTGGAAAACAAAACTCGCCTGCCAACATTTTGATGGCAGATTGCAGGAGCCACTTGGTGCTATCAAACCAGCCCAACTTGGCACTTGTGCCACCATGGGTCTGCTCACCATTCTGCCTATCGTAGCTTTTCAGGAGCCAGCCGCTCACTCCCAGCCATAGGCCCCCAGACAAAAAGCTCGGCCCGTTTCCCTGGCAAACAAAAGTAAGCTGCCCCGCTTCTGGATGGCAGATTGTAGGACGCACTTGGTACTATCAAACCAGCCCGACTTGGCACTGGTGCCACCTCAGGTCTGGGAACCATCCTGCGTAGCGTGGATTCTAAGGAGCCAGCCGGCCACTCCCAGCCACAGGCCCCCAAACACAAACAACGGCGCTTTTCCCTGGAAAACAAAACTCGCCTGCCGACATTTTGATGGCAGATTGCAGGAGCCACTTGGTACTATCAAACCAGCCCAACTTGGCACTGGTGCCACCATGGGTCTGGTCACCATCCTGCCTATCGTAGCTTTTCAGGAGCCAGCCGGTCACTCCCAGCCATAGGCCCCGAGACACAAACCTCGGCCCTTTTCCCTGGCAAACAAAAGTAATCTGCCCCGCTTCTGGATGGCAGATTGCAGGAGCCACTTTGCACCATCATACTAGCCCAACTTGGCACTGGTGCCACCTTGGGTCTGGGAACCATCCTGCGTATCGTGGATTCTAAGGAGCCAGCCGGCCACTCCCAGCCACAGGCCCCCAAACACAAACAACGGCGCTTTTCCCTGGAAAACAAAACTCGCCTGCCAAATTTTGACGACAGATTGCAGGAGCCACTTGGTACTATCAAATCAGCCCAACTTGGGACTGGTGCCACCATGGGTCTGGTCACCATCCTGCCTATCGTAGCTTTTCAGGAGCCAGCCGGTCACTCCCAGCCATAGGCCCCCAGACAAAAACCTCGGCCCGTTTCCCTGGCAAACAAAAGTAAGCTGCCCCGCTTCTGGATGGCAGATTGCAGGAACCACTTTTTACTATCAAACCAGCCCGACTTGGCACTGGTGCCACCTTGGGTCTGGATACCATGCTGCGTATCGTGGTTTCTAAGGAGCCAGCCGGCCACTCCCAGCCACAGGCCCCCAAACACAAACAACGGCGCTTTTCCCTGGAAAACAAAACTCTCCTGCCAACTTTTTGATGGCAGATTGCAGGAGCCACTTGGTTTTATCAAATCAGCCCAACTTGGCACTGGTGCCACCATGGGTCTGGTCACCATCCTGCCTATCGTAGCTTTTCAGGAGCCAGCCGGTCACTCGCAGCCATAGGGCCCCAGACAAAAAGCTCGGCCCGTTTCCCTGGCAAACAAAAGTAAGCTACCCCGCTTCTGGATGGCAGATTGCAGGAGCCACTTTGCACCATCAAACTAGCCCGTCTTGGCAGTGGTGCCACCTCTGGTCTGGGAACCATCCTGCGTATCGTGGATTTTAAGGAGCCAGTCGGCCACTCCCCGCCATACGCCTCCAAACACAAACAACGGTCCGTTTCCCTGGCAAAGAAAAGTAAGCTTCCCAGCTTCTGGATGTCAGATTGGAGGAACCACTTGTTGCCAAGTTGGGGTAGTTTGATAGTACAAAGTGGCTCCTGCAATCTTCCATCAAAAAGTTGGCAACGAGTTTTGTTTTCCAGGGAAAAGCGCCGTTGTTTGTGTTTGGGGGCCTGTGGCTGGGAGTGGCCAGCTGTCTCCTTAGAATCCACGATACGCAGGATGGGTCCCAGACCAGAGGTGGCACCAGTGCCAAGTCGGGCTGGTTTGATGGTGCAAAGTGACTCCTGCAATCTGCCATCCAGAAGCGGGGTAGCTTACTTTTGTTTGCCAGGGAAACGGGCAGAGCTTTGTGTCTGGGGGCCTATGGCTGGGAGTGACCGGCTGCCTCCTGAAAAGCTACGATAGGCAGGATGGTGACCAGACCCATGGTGGCACCAGTGCCAAGTTGGGCTGGTTTGATAGTACCAAGTGGCTCCTTCAATCTGCCATCAAAAAGTTGGCAGGTGAGTTTTGTTTTCCAGGGAAAAGCGCAGTTGTTTGTGTTTGGGGGCCTGTGGCTGGGAGTGGCCAGCTGGCTCCTTAGAATCCACGATACGCAGGATGGTTCCCAGACCAGAGGTGGCACCAGTGCCAAGTCGGGCTGGTTTGATGGTACAAAGTGGCTCCTGCAATCTGCCATCCAGAAGCGGGGCAGCTTACTTTTGTTTGCCAGGGAAACGGGCCGAGGTTTGTGTCTGGGGGCCTATGGCTGGGAGTGACCGGCTGGCGCCTGAAAAGCTACGAAAGGCAGGATGGTGACCAGACCCATGGTGGCACCAGTGCCAAGTTGGGCTGGTTTGATAGTACCAAGTGGCTCCTGCAATCTGCCATCAAAAAGTTGGCAGGCCAGTTTTGTTTTCCAGGGAAAAGCGCCGTTGTTTGTGTTTGGAGGCCTGTGGCTGGGAGTGGCCGGCTGCCTCCTTTGAACCCAGGATACGCAGGATGGTTCCCAGAGCCAAGGTGGCGCCAGTGCCAAGTTGGGCTGGTTTGATAGTACCAAGCGGCTCCTGCAATCTGCCATCCAGAAGCGGGACAGCTTAATTTTGTTTCCCAGGGAAACGGGCCGAGGTATTTGTCTGGGGGCCTATGGCTGGGAGTGACTGGCTGGCTACTGAAAAGCTACGATAGGCAGGATGGTTACCAAACTCATGGTGGCACCAGTGCCAAGTTGGGCTGGTTTGATAATACTAAATAGCTCCTGCAATCTGCCATCCAGACGGGGGGCAGCGGATTTTTGTTTGCTGCAGAAAAGTTCCGTGGTTTTTTTTTGGGGGTATATGGCTGGACGCGGCCGGCTGGCTCCTTAAAAGATCGATACGCAGGATTGTTCCCTGACCCAAGGTGGCATCAGTGCCAAGTCGGGCTGTTTTCGTAGTACCAAGTGCGTCCTGCAATTTGCCATCCAGAAGAGGGGCAGTTGAGTTTTTTTTGCCAGAGAAAAGGGCCGTGGTATATGTTTGGGGGCATATGGTTGAGAGTGGCCGGCTGGCCCCTGAAAATCCACGATAGGCAGGATGGTTCCCAGAACCAAGGTGGCACCAGTGCCATGTTGGCCTGGTTTGATAGTACCATGTGGCTCCTGCAATCTGCCATCCAGAAGCGGGGCTGCTTACTTTTGTTTGCCAGGGAAACGGGCCGAGATATTTGTCTGGGGGCCTATGGCTGGGAGTGAGCGGCTGGCTCCTGAAAAGCTACGATAGGCAGGATGGTGACCAGACCCATGGTGGCACCAGTGCCAAGTTGGGCTGGTTTGATAGTACCAAGTGGCTCCTGCAATCTGCCATCAAAAAGTTGTCAGGCGAGTTTTGTTTTCCAGGGAAAAGCGCCGTTGTTCTTGTTTAGAGGCCTGTGGCTGGGAGTGGCCGGCTGCCTCCTTTGAACCCAGGATACGCAGGATGGTTCCCAGACCCAAGGTGGCACCAGTGCCAAGTTGGGCTGGTTTGATAGTACCAAGTGGCTCCTGCAATCTGCCATCCAGAAGCGGGACAGCTTACCTTTGTTTCCCAGGGAAACGGGCCGAGGTATTTGTCTGGGGGCCTATGGCTGGGAGTGACCAGTTGGCTACTGAAAAGCTACGATAGGCAGGATGGTTACCAGACTCATGGTGGCACCAGTGCCAAGTCGGGCTGGTTTGATAATACTAAATAGCTCCTGAAATCTGCCATTCAGACGCGGGGCAGCGGATTTTTGTTTGCTGGAGAAAAGTTCCGTGGTTTTTTTTTGGGGGTATATGGCTGGACGTGGCCGGCTGGCTCCTTAAAATGATCGATACGCAGGATTGTTCCCTGACCCAAGGTGGCATCACTGCCAAGTCGGGCTGTTTTCGTAGTACCAAGTGCGTCCTGCAATTTGCCATCCAGAAGAGGGGCAGTTGAGTTTTGTTTGCCAGAGCAAAGGGCCGTGGTATGTGTTTGGGGGCATATGGCTGAGAGTGGCCGGCTGGCCCCTGAAAATCCACGATAGGCAGGATGGTTCCCAGAGCCAAGGTAGCACCAGTGCCAGGTTGGCCTGGTTTGATAGTACCATGTGGCTCCTGCAATCTGCCATCCAGAAGCGGGGCAGCTTACTTTTGTTTGCCAGGGAAACGGGCCGAGATATTTGTCTGGGGGCCTATGGCTGGGAGTGACCGGCTGGCTCCTGAAAAGCTACGATAGGCAGGATGGTGACCAGACCCAAAGTGGAACCAGTACCAAGTTGGGCTGGTTTGATAGTACCAAGTGGCTCCTGCAATCTGCCATCAAAAATTTGGCAGGCGAGTTTTGTTTTCCAGGGAAAAGCGCCGTTGTTTAGAGGCCTGTGGCTGGGAGTGGCCGCCTGTCCTCGTAGAATCTACGTTACGCAGCATGGTTCCCAGAGCCAAGGTGGCACCAGGGCCAAGTCGGGCAGGTTTGATAGTACCAAATGCATCCTGCAATCTGCCATCCAAAAGCGGGGCAGTTTACTTTTGTTTGCCAGGGAAACGGGCCGAGGTTTTTGTCTGGGGGCCTATGGCTGCGAGTGACCGGCTGGCTCCTGAAAAGCTACGATAGGCAGGATGGTGACCAGACCCATGGTGGCACCAGTGCCAAGTTGGGCTGGTTTGATAGTACCAAGTGGCTCTGGCAATCTGCCATCAAAAAGTTGGCAGGCGAGTTTTGTTTTCCAGGGAAAAGCGCCGTTGTTTGTGTTTGGGGGCCTGTGGCTGGGAGTGGCTAGCTGGCTCCTTAGAACCCACGATACGCAGGATGGTTCCCAGACCAGAGGTGGCACCAGTGCCAAGTTGGGCTGGTTTGATGGTGCAAAGTGGCTCCTGCAATCTGCCATCCAGAAGCGGGGTAGCTTACTTTTGTTTGCCAGGGAAACGGGCCGAAATATTTGTCTAGGGGCCTCTGGCTGGGGGTGACTGGGTGGCACCTGAAAAGCTACGATAGGCAGGATGGTGACCAGACCCATGGTGGCACCAGTGCCAAGTTCGGCTGATTTGATAAAACCAAGTGGCTCCTGCAATCTGCCATCAAATGTTTGGCAGGCGAGTTTTGTTTTCCAGGGAAAAGCACCGTTGTGTGTGTTTTGGGGCCTGTGGCTGGGAGTGGCCAGCTGGCTCCTTAGAATCCACGATACGCAGGATGGTTCCCAGACCCAAGGTGGCACCAGTGCCAAGTCGGGCTGGTTTGATAGTACCAAGTGGTTCCTGCAATCTGCCATCCAGAAGCGGGGCAGCTGAATTTTGTTTGCCAGAGAAAAAGGCTGTTGTTTGTGTTTCGGGGCCTGTGGCTGGCAGTGGCCGGCTGGCTCCTGAAAATCCATGATACGCAGGATGTTTCCCAGACCCAAGGTGGCACCAGTGCCAAGTAGGGCTGGTTTCATAGTACCCAGTGGCTCCTGCAATCTCCCATCAGGAAGAGGGGCAGTTTAGTTTTGTTTTCCAGAGAAAAGGGCCGTGGTTTGTGTTTGGGGCCTATGGCTGAGAGTGACCGGCTGGCCCCTGAAAATCCACGATAGGAAGGATGGTTCCCAGATCCAAGGTGGCAGCAGTGCCATGTTGTGCTGGTGTGATAGTCCCAAGTGGCTCCTGCAATCTGCCATCCAGAAGCGGGGCAGCTGAATTTTGTTTGCCAGAGAAAAATGCTGTGGTTTGTGTTTGGGGGCCTGTGGCTGGGAGTGGCCGGCTGGCTCCTGAAAATCCATGATACGCAGCATGGTTCCCAGACCCAAGGTGGCACCAGTGCCAAGTGGGGCTGGTTTCACAGTGTCAAGTGCCTCCTGCAATCTCCCATCCAGAAGCGGGGCAGCTGAGTTTTGTTTGCCTGTGAAACGGGCCGTTGTTTTTGATTGGGGTCTGTGGCCGAGAGTGTTCGGCTGGCTCCTGACAACCCACAATACGCAGGATGTTTCCCAGACCCAAGGTGGCACCAGTGCCAAGTCGGGCTGGTTTGATAGTACCAAGTGGCTCCTGCAATCTGCCATCCAGAAGCGGTGCAGTTGAGTGTTGTTTGCCAGAGAAAAGGGCCGTGGGTTTTGTTTGGGGGCATATGGCTGGGAGTGGCCGGCTGTCTCATTATAAAGATCGATACGCAGGATGGTTCCCAGACCCAAGGTGGCACCAGTGCCAAGTAGGGCTGTTTTTATAGTACCAAGTGCGTCCTGCAATTTGCCATCCAGAAGAGGGGCAGTTGAGTTTTGTTTGCCAGAGAATAGCGCCGTTGTTTGTGTTTGGGGGCTTGTGGCTGGGAGTGGCCGACTGGCGCCTTAGAATCTGTGTTACGCAGCATGGTTCCCAGACCAGAGGTGGCACCAGTGCCAAGTTGGGCTGGTTTGATAGTACCATGTGGCTCCTGCAATCTGCCATCCAGAAGCGGGGCAGCTTACTTTTGTTTGCCAGTGAAACGGGCCGAGGTTTGTGACTTGGGACCTATGGCTGGGAGTGGCCGTCTGGCTCCTTTGAACCCACGATACGCAGGATGGTTCCCAGACCCAAGGTGGCACCAGTGCCAAGTCGGGCTGGTTTGATACTACCAAGTGCGTCCTGCAATCTGCCATCCAGAAGCGGGGCAGCTTAATTTTGCTTGCCAGGGAATCGGGCCGTGGGTTTTGTATGGGGGCCTATGGCTGAGAGTGGCCGGCTGGCTCCTGAAAATCCACGCTAGGCAGCATGGTTCCCAGATGCAAGCTGGCACCAGTGCCAAGTCGGGCTGGTTTGATGGTGCAAAGTGGCTCCTGCAATCTGCCATCCAGAAGCGGGGCAGCTGATTTTTGTTTGCCAGAGAAAAATTCCGTGGATTGTTTTTGGGGGCATATTGCTGGGAGTGGCCGGCTGGCTCCTTAAAATGCTCGATACGCATGATGGTTCCCAGGCCCAAGGTGTCACCACTACCAAGTCGGCCTGCGGTTTTAGTATCAAGTTCATCCTGCAATTTGCCATCCAGAAGAGGGGCAGTTGAGTTTTGTTGGCCAGAGAAACGGGCCGAGGTTTCTGTTTGGGGACATATGGCTGAGAGTGGCCGGGTGGCCCCTGAATATCCACGATACACAGCATGGTTCCCAGATCCAAGGTGGCACCAGTGCCAAGTTGGGCTGGTTTGATAGTACCAAGTGTCTCCTGCAATCTGCCATCCAGAAGCGGGGCAGCTTACTTTTGTTTGCCAGAGAAATAGGCCTAGGTTTTTGTCTGGGGGCCTGTGGCTAGGAGTGGCCGGCTGGCTCCTAAGAATCCACGATACGCAGGATGTTTCCCAGACCCAAGGTGGCACCAGTGCCAAGTTGGGCTGGTTTGATAGTACCAAGTGGCTCCTGCAAACTCCATCAAAATGTTGGCAGACGTGTTTTGTTTTCCAGGGAACAGCGCCGTTGATTTTGTTTGGGGGCCTGTGGCTGGGAGTGGCCGGCTGGCTCCTTAGAATCCACGATACGCAGGATGGTTCCCAGACCCAAGGTGGCACCAGTGCCAAGTCGGGCTGGTTTGATTACACCAAATGGCTCCTGCAATCTGCCATCCAGAAGTGAGGCAGCTGAGTTTGGTTTGCCAGAATAAAGGGCCGTGGTTTTTGTTGGGGGCCTGTGGCTGGGAGTAGCCGGCTGGCTCCTTAAAATCCACGATAGGCTGGATGGTTCCCAGACCCAAGGTGGCACCAGTGCCAAGTCGGGCTGGTTTGATAGTACCAAGTGGCTCCTGCAATCTGCCATCCAGAAGCGGTGCAGTTGAGTTTTGTTTGCCAGAGAAAAGGGCCGTGGGTTGTGTTTGGGGGCATATGGCTGGGAGTGGCCGGCTGTCTCATTAAAAAGACCGATACGCAGGATGGTTCCCAGACCCAAGGTGGCACCAGTGCCAAGTAGGGCTGTTTTTATAGTACCAAGTGCGTCCTGCAATTTGCCATCCAGAAGAGGGGCAGTGGAGTTTTGTTTGCCAGAGAATAGCGCCGTTGTTTGTGTTTGGGGGCTTGTGACTGGGAGTGGCCGACTGGCGCCTTAGAATCTGTGTTACGCAGCATGGTTCCCAGACCAGAGGTGGCACCAGTGCCAAGTTGGGCTGGTTTGATAGTACCAAGTGGCTCCTGCAATCTGCCATCAAAAAGTTGTCAGGCGAGTTTTGTTTTCCAGGGAAAAGCGCCGTTGTTTGTATTTGGGGGCCTGTGGCTGGGAGTGGCCGGCTGGCTCCTTTGAACCCACGATACGCAGGATGGTTCCCAGACCCAAGGTGGCACCAGTGCCAAGTCGGGCTGGTTTGATACTACCAAGTGCGTCCTGCAATCTGCCATCCAGAAGCGGGGCAGCTTAATTTTGTTTGCCAGGGAAACGGGCCGTGGGTTTTGTTTGGGGGCCTATGGCTGAGAGTGGCCGGCTGGCTCCTGAAAATCCACGCTAGGCAGCATGCTTCCCAGATGCAAGGTGGCACCAGTGCCAAGTCGGGCTGGTTTGATGGTGCAAAGTGGCTCCTGCAATCTGCCATCCAGAAGCGGGGCAGCTGATTTTTGTTTGCCAGAGAAAAATTCCGTGGATTGTTTTTGGGGGCATATTGCTGGGAGTGGCCGGCTGGCTCCTTAAAATGCTCGATACGCATGATGGTTCCCAGGTCCAAGGTGTCACCACTACCAAGTCGGCCTGCGGTTTTAGTATCAAGTTCATCCTGCAATTTGCCATCCAGAAGAGGGGCAGTTGAGTTTTGTTTGCCAGAGAACAGGGCCGAGGTTTCTGTTTGGGGATATATGGCTGAGAGTGGCCGGCTGGCCCCTGAATATCCACGATACACAGCATGGTTCCCAGATCCAAGGTGGCACCAGTGCCAAGTTGGGCTGGTTTGATAGTCCCAAGTGTCTCCTGCAATCTGCCATCCAGAAGCGGGGCAGCTTACTTTTGTTTGCCAGAGAAATAGGCCTAGGTTTTTGTTTGGGGGCCTGTGGCTAGGAGTGGCCGGCTGGCTCCTAAGAATCCACGATACGCAGGATGTTTCCCAGACCCAAGGTGGCACCAGTGCCAAGTCGGGCTGGTTTGATAGTCCCAAGTGGCTCCTGCAAACTGCCATCCAGAAGCGGGGCCGCTGAGTTTTGTTTGCCAGGGAAATGGGCCGTTGTTTGTGTTTGGGGGCCTGTGGCTGGGAGTGTTCGGCTGGTTCCTGAATATGTACGATACGCAGGATTGTTCCCAGACCCAAGGTGGCACCAGTGCCAAGTCGGGCTGGTTTGATGGTGCAAAGTGGCTCCTGCAATCTGCCATCCAGACGCGGGGCAGCGGATTTTTTTTTCCATGAGAAATGGTCCGTGGTTTGTTTTTGGGGGTATATGGCTGGGGCTGGCCGGCTGGCTCCTTAAAAAGCTCGATATGCAGGATGGTTCCCTGACACAAGGTGGCACCAGTGCCACAACGGGCGGTTTTCGTAGTACAAAGTGCGTCCTAAAATTTGCCATCCAGAAGAGGGGCAGTTGAGTTTTGTTTGCCAGAGAAAAGGTCCGTGGTTTGTTTTTGGGGGCATATGGCTGAGAGTGGCTGGCTGGCCCCTGAAAATCCACGATACACAGGATGGTTCCCAGATCCAAGGTGGCACCTGTGCCAAGTCGGGCTGATTTGATAGTACTAAGTAGCTCCTGCAATCTGCCATCCAGAAGCGGGGCAGCTTACTTTTGTTTGCCAGGTAAACGGGCCGAGGTTTGTGTTTGGGGGCCTATGGCTGAGAGTGACCGGCTGGCTCCTGAAAAGCTACAATAGGCAGGATGGTGACCAGACCCATGGTGGCACCAGTGCCAAGTTGGGCTGGTTTGATAGTACCAAGTGGTTCCTGCAATCTGCCATCCAGAAGCAGGGCAGCTGAGTTTTGTTTGCCAGAGAAAAGGGCCTTGGTTTGTGTTTTTGGGGGCATATGGCTGGGTGTGGCCAGCTGGCTCCTTAAAATGCACGATATGCAACATGGCTCCCAGACCCAAGGTGGCACCAGTGCCAAGTTGGGCTGGTTTGATAGTATCAAGTGGCTCCTGCAATCTTCCATGATCACGTGGAGAAATACTTTCTGGTTTCAGCCTCATGCTCTTTCTTTTCTCCCTCAACTTCTCTATCACCTCTCATCTGGTTCACATGCGCTGTCTTCAAGGTCCACAGGCTACTTTTCACAGAATCTTCTGGCCTGATGAAGTAAGAATGATGAATAGAACAGAGCTGGGATCTATTTTCCAGTTTGGATAAAATGCATTCTGCACACAAATCCAAGGAGAACGGCCTGCCCCGATGCCCAGAAAATCTTTCACTCCTGCTAGTGTTCTACGTCAACCGCAACTTAGTCTGAAAGAAAAGCTTTTTCTCTGAGAGCATCTGAGAGGTTTGCATGAAGCACTGATATCTGACATATGCAATTTTGAATAGGAGAGGAAAAAGAAAATGGCAAGGAGTTTTTAATTTTAGTGGTTTCAATTTTAATTTCCGTGCACTTTTTCAAAACTTGTCAGCTCAAATGCCCATCAACATCTTTTAGTCATCTGTAAGTCAGTATTCATATAAAATGTGCTTCAAATCCAAAGAATTTCAAATTTGCACTCCAAGCTTCTATGCCTAGATTTATGATTTCCTACACATATTAGATGAAAGGAAGGCCTTTTTTACTGTGGGAGTGCTGGAACACTGGAACAGGTTGCCCAGAGAAGTTGTGGGTGTCCCATCCCTGAAAGTATTCAAGGTCACCTTGGACGGGGCTTGGAGCAGCAACAAAGGAGAAGCTTGATGGTAGAGAAACAAAGTCGGACTATAGAAGAAACTCGGATTGAACTATAGGATCAAGTTTTCTCTCAGCTCTTGGGGTAAATTCAAAGTTGTACAAAATGACATTTATCTGTGCTATTCACTACTGTAACAGAAAGTTTCATGAAAACTGTACAGAAGATAGTAAATTTTAAAAGAGATAAGAATTACAGCATAAAATCCATGGGATAGGTTACAACATGAGACACTCTCTAAGAGAAAATCTCTTTGTTTCAGCACTTCATCGGGGTAAGATTTCATGAAGTGCCAAAGAAGGCGGCAAAATATCATTCGGGACATTATTTACTGGAATTCAGCCTGGCCATTAGTAGGAACTGCCTTTGAACATATCATGTAGATATACCACACACACTTTCCCTTCACTGAAAAATTACTGTTTACAACAAATAAGCAATTGACGATCAAAATTGATTGAAAGCATCTTAAACATGTCAAGTATTTCATTGTAGATGATCTGTGATCCAAATGCTTCTTCCACCTTCGAGAGGGACAGAAGAATTCTTCCATATCATGATGGTTTAAAATTGTATCAACCAATGTTTTCTGCTGAAAAGATATCATCTATTTTTTTCTATTTTTGGAAGAAAATATTCCTAGACATACAACAGGTGAGAACTAAGTAATTTTAAAGAAACAAATGAAATGAAAATATTCTGTAAATAGAATGAAATGAAAAGCTGTGTTTTAAATAGGAGCTAAATATTAAACAGAATTTTTGTACCAGGCATTTGAATTACTGCACCAGCTCTTTTGCCCATCAAGAGAGGCATTTAGCATTTCAGTCTTTTCCAAGGTGTTCATGATCTGCTATGCTGATCTCTGTGTGTGCCTAGGTGTGTGTGGAGGGGGGGGCATATGAAGGGGAGTGTGTATGTTTGCTTTACAATTGTTGTGGCAGATTCATGCCTCAGCTCCACATTTTGTTTTAAAAAGGTCACACCGAGTGGATATGAAGTTTACTATCAACAAGAGATCGATTCCCAAATCATCCATTTGACTCTCCCTTATAAATCATGTGCTTTGTTGCATATTTTATCAAATATACTTTCAAGCCAGATGGAGGAAGGAGGATGTGGGAATCCCTCCACCATCTTGCAACTTTTATGTAAGTAGGTTTTCAAGAAAATCATCATTTCTCTTTTAAATATGTCTGGAACAGGCATGATGGTAGTGTCAACCTGTTGGAGTTTTTGTTGCTGGAAGAAGTTGTACAAAAGGATTGGTTTTTACATTGACCAGTTACTGAATCAAGCGCAGGAATACATTGGAAATTTAGCTGGGGGTTCCTTTTCCCAGCAGACTACTTCTAGAACGAGCTTGTACACTGAAGCTGACTCTTTTGCTCTCTTTTTGTTTCTTTCCTATTTTCTTGGCTTCTTTGCCACTATCTAGACAATTTTGGAACTTTGTTCCCAACTAAAATGGTTTCAATAGTCTGATTGTGATCATACATTTTTACAAGGAATTTTTAAAATCTTTCCTCGAGTCCAGAAAGTCAAGGACTTAGATCTTTTTCTTCCCTTATCAATATTGCCATGAAATTGATAAATAAAGACCAACTCTTTATTTTTGTTTTTAACCCACGTAGATAATTCCCATCCATTAATCCATTTTGTGGACCAATAGCTGCCATTCTGATGGAAGCTGTCACTTCTTAACAATAGGCATTCTGTGACTATGTTGACTGCACTTTGGGTGAAGATCCTAACTGGTCTTAGATATACATAGGGAGAAATTTGCTCAGCCAGTGTCAGTCTTAAGCATGCGTATCAGAAGATCTTTCTAGAGCTGGGAATTTTCCCATGAAAGGGATTCAGTTAGGGAAGAGACACTTGTGCCAGAGTTTTACATTCTTCTTGAACACTGCTTAAGGAACTTAGATGCCATGTCCATTTGGATCTCTGTCTGCACAGAACTTTGTCATGCCAGCGCTTTGAAATGCATCTTGAAGAGAATTCACTAGCACAGAATGAAAGAGAGTGGAAGGGGTTGGTGGGGCTAACCAGGCCCAACCCCCCTGCCTAAACCAGGATACCTAGAGCCTCTTGCCCAGGATTCTATCTGGGTGTACTTTTAATGTCTTCAAAGATCCAGGCTCCACAATCTTTCTGGGCAGTCTGTGCCGTGGTTCAGTCACCCTGACAGTAAAGAAACATTTACTGATGTTCAAAGGCAATCTCCTGTATTTCAGTGTGTGCCCACTGCCTCTTGTCTTTTCCCTCAGCATCACTGAAAAGACACTGATTCCCTCCCCTTTGCACTATTGCTTCCATATGTATGTGTGATGCCATGTAGAGGTATGTCAAAAACCTCCCTGAAGCCCAGGCAGATAATATTCCCTTCATCTACCAGTCAAGTTGATTCATCAGAGGAGTTTAAAGTGATGTTCAGCATGAAATTCCCCTGAAAAATCATGCTAACTACATTATTTGGTCATCTGTCATGTGCCTGGCAAGGATTTCCAGGAAGAGCTGCTTCATCAACTTCCTGGGGATAAAAAAGAGGTTGGCTGGTTTGTACTATGGCGAGTCCTCTTAATTGCCTTTTTTGAAGATGGGTGTCATTTGCTAACATCCACTCTTTAGCCTCTCTTGTCGTCTACATCTTAGCAAAACGCTTTTCCACTATGTCTGGCTAGGAAAAACTGTGCCAGCACAGAAAACATCTCCCATCGTGTTCTAGAAGTTGCACGGATGTCTGCCAAGTGTTTGGCAGGAAGAAAAGAAAAGTTGTCCAAAACAGCTTCCAATCGAATGTTCCTGTGATTGGAAAAGTCAGGAGAGTGCAAAGGTACTGTTTTCTATCAGTTGGCAAGGTGCGCACACAATCCCAGTGTTGTACAGCTTGCTTCTTCACCTTCCCGAAGCTGCCGCTCTCGCCGGCTGCCGGAGCCCAAGAAGCGGCTTCTTCGCGCAAAGACGATTGTGCCGCTCACAGGGCTCTCCTTAGCGCGGCTTCTGCCGAAAGACGCCCGGCAGCGGCTCTTACCTCCGGAGAGCATCCTACCTTCGTCTTTAGCTCCTCTTCTCATCTACACCTCGGCAAAACGCTTTTCCACTATGTCTGGCTAGGAAAAACTGTGCCAGCACAGAAAACATCTCCCATCGTGTTCTAGAAGTTGCACGGATGTCTGCCAAGTGTTTGGCAGGAAGAAAAGAAAAGTTGTCCAAAACAGCTTCCAATCGAATGTTCCTGTGATTGGAAAAGTCAGGAGAGTGCAAAGGTACTGTTTTCTATCAGTTGGCAAGGTGCGCACACAATCCCAGTGTTGTACAGCTTGCTTCTTCACCTTCCCGAAGCTGCCGCTCTCGCCGGCTCCCGGAGCCCAAGAAGCGGCTTCTTCGCGCAAAGACGATTGTGCCGCTCACAGTGCTCTCCTTAGCGCGGCTTCTGCCGAAAGACGCCCGGCAGCGGCTCTTACCTCCGGAGAGCATCCTACCTTCGTCTTTCGCGTCTTATGTAGTCTACACCTCGGCAAAAAGCTTTTCCACTATGTCTGGCTAGGAAAAACTGTGCCAGCACAGAAAACATCTCCCATCGTGTTCTAGAAGTTGCACGGATGTCTGCCAAGTGTTTGGCAGGAAGAAAAGAAAAGTTGTCCAAAACAGCTTCCAATCGAATGTTCATGTGATTGGAAAAGTCAGGAGAGTGCAAAGGTACTGTTTTCTATCAGTTGGCAAGGTGCGCACACAATCCCAGTGTTGTACAGCTTGCTTCTTCACCTTCCCGAAGCTGCCGCTCTCGCCGGCTGCCGGAGCCCAAGAAGCGGCTTCTTCGCGCAAAGACGATTGTGCCGCTCACAGTGCTCTCCTTAGCGCGGCTTCTGCTGAAAGACGCCCGGCAGCGGCTCTTACCTCCGGAGAGCATCCTACCTTCGTCTTTCGCGTCTTATGTAGTCTACACCTCGGCAAAACGCTTTTCCACTATGTCTGGCTAGGAAAAACTGTGCCAGCACAGAAAACATCTCCCATCGTGTTCTAGAAGTTGCACGGATGTCTGCCAAGTGTTTGGCAGGAAGAAAAGAAAAGTTGTCCAAAACAGCTTCCAATCGAATGTTCCTGTGATTGGAAAAGTCAGGAGAGTGCAAAGGTACTGTTTTCTATCAGTTGGCAAGGTGCGCACACAATCCCAGTGTTGTACAGCTTGCTTCTTCACCTTCCCGAAGCTGCCGCTCTCGCCGGCTGCCGGAGCCCAAGAGGCGGCTTCTTCGCGCAAAGACGATTGTGCCGCTCACAGTGCTCTCCTTAGCGCGGCTTCTGCCGAAAGACGCCCGGCAGCGGCTCTTACCTCCGGAGAGCATCCTACCTTCGTCTTTCGCGTCTTTTGTAGTCTACATCTTAGCAAAACGCTTTTCCACTATGTCTGGCTAGGAAAAACTGTGCCAGCACAGAAAACATCTCCCATCGTGTTCTAGAAGTTGCACGGATGTCTGCCAAGTGTTTGGCAGGAAGAAAAGAAAAGTTGTCCAAAACAGCTTCCAATCGAATGTTCCTGTGATTGGAAAAGTCAGGAGAGTGCAAAGGTACTGTTTTCTATCAGTTGGCAAGGTGCGCACACAATCCCAGTGTTGTACAGCTTGCTTCTTCACCTTCCCGAAGCTGCCGCTCTCGCCGGCTGCCGGAGCCCAAGAAGCGGCTTCTTCGCGCAAAGACGATTGTGCCGCTCACAGTGCTCTCCTTAGCGCGGCTTCTGCCGAAAGACGCCCGGCAGCGGCTCTTACCTCCGGAGAGCATCCTACCTTCGTCTTTCGCGTCTTTTGTAGTCTACATCTTAGCAAAACGCTTTTCCACTATGTCTGGCTAGGAAAAACTGTGCCAGCACAGAAAACATCTCCCATCGTGTTCTAGAAGTTGCACGGATGTCTGCCAAGTGTTTGGCAGGAAGAAAAGAAAAGTTGTCCAAAACAGCTTCCAATCGAATGTTCCTGTGATTGGAAAAGTCAGGAGAGTGCAAAGGTACTGTTTTCTATCAGTTGGCAAGGTGCGCACACAATCCCAGTGTTGTACAGCTTGCTTCTTCACCTTCCCGAAGCTGCCGCTCTCGCCGGCTGCCGGAGCCCAAGAAGCGGCTTCTTCGCGCAAAGACGATTGTGCCGCTCACAGTGCTCTCCTTAGCGCGGCTTCTGCTGAAAGACGCCCGGCAGCGGCTCTTACCTCCGGAGAGCATCCTACCTTCGTCTTTCGCGTCTTATGTAGTCTACACCTCGGCAAAAAGCTTTTCCACTATGTCTGGCTAGGAAAAACTGTGCCAGCACAGAAAACATCTCCCATCGTGTTCTAGAAGTTGCACGGATGTCTGCCAAGTGTTTGGCAGGAAGAAAAGAAAAGTTGTCCAAAACAGCTTCCAATCGAATGTTCCTGTGATTGGAAAAGTCAGGAGAGTGCAAAGGTACTGTTTTCTATCAGTTGGCAAGGTGCGCACACAATCCCAGTGTTGTACAGCTTGCTTCTTCACCTTCCCGAAGCTGCCGCTCTCGCCGGCTGCCGGAGCCCAAGAAGCGGCTTCTTCGCGCAAAGACGATTGTGCCGCTCACAGTGCTCTCCTTAGCGCGGCTTCTGCTGAAAGACGCCCGGCAGCGGCTCTTACCTCCGGAGAGCATCCTACCTTCGTCTTTCGCGTCTTATGTAGTCTACACCTCGGCAAAAAGCTTTTCCACTATGTCTGGCTAGGAAAAACTGTGCCAGCACAGAAAACATCTCCCATCGTGTTCTAGAAGTTGCACGGATGTCTGCCAAGTGTTTGGCAGGAAGAAAAGAAAAGTTGTCCAAAACAGCTTCCAATCGAATGTTCCTGTGATTGGAAAAGTCAGGAGAGTGCAAAGGTACTGTTTTCTATCAGTTGGCAAGGTGCGCACACAATCCCAGTGTTGTACAGCTTGCTTCTTCACCTTCCCGAAGCTGCCGCTCTCGCCGGCTGCCGGAGCCCAAGAAGCGGCTTCTTCGCGCAAAGACGATTGTGCCGCTCACAGGGCTCTCCTTAGCGCGGCTTCTGCCGAAAGACGCCCGGCAGCGGCTCTTACCTCCTGAGAGTGGCAGCTTCGGGAAGGTGAAGAAGCAAGCTGTACAACACTGGGATTGTGTGCGCACCTTGCCAACTGATAGAAAACAGTACCTTTGCACTCTCCTGACTTTTCCAATCACAGGAACATTCGATTGGAAGCTGTTTTGGACAACTTTTCTTTTCTTCCTGCCAAACACTTGGCAGACATCCGTGCAACTTCTAGAACACGATGGGAGATGTTTTCTGTGCTGGCACAGTTTTTCCTAGCCAGACATAGTGGAAAAGCGTTTTGCTAAGATGTAGACTACAAAAGACGCGAAAGACGAAGGTAGGATGCTCTCCGGAGGTAAGAGCCGCTGCCGGGCGTCTTTCGGCAGAAGCCGCGCTAAGGAGAGCACTGTGAGCGGCACAATCGTCTTTGCGCGAAGAAGCCGCTTCTTGGGCTCCGGCAGCCGGCGAGAGCGGCAGCTTCGGGAAGGTGAAGAAGCAAGCTGTACAACACTGGGATTGTGTGCGCACCTTGCCAACTGATAGAAAACAGTACCTTTGCACTCTCCTGACTTTTCCAATCACATGAACATTCGATTGGAATCTGTTTTGAACAACTTTTCTTTTCTTCCTGCCAAACACTTGGCAGACATCCGTGCAACTTCTAGAACACGATGGGAGATGTTTTCTGTGCTGGCACAGTTTTTCCTAGCCAGACATAGTGGAAAAGCGTTTTGCCGAGGTGTAGACTACAAAAGACGCGAAAGACGAAGGTAGGATGCTCTCCGGAGGTAAGAGCCGCTGCCGGGCGTCTTTCGGCAGAAGCCGCGCTAAGGAGAGCCCTGTGAGCGGCACAATCGTCTTTGCGCGAAGAAGCCGCTTCTTGGGCTCCGGCAGCCGGCGAGAGCGGCAGCTTCGGGAAGGTGAAGAAGCAAGCTGTACAACACTGGGATTGTGTGCGCACCTTGCCAACTGATAGAAAACAGTACCTTTGCACTCTCCTGACTTTTCCAATCACAGGAACATTCGATTGGAAGCTGTTTTGGACAACTTTTCTTTTCTTCCTGCCAAACACTTGGCAGACATCCGTGCAACTTCTAGAACACGATGGGAGATGTTTTCTGTGCTGGCACAGTTTTTCCTAGCCAGACATAGTGGAAAAGCTTTTTGCCGAGGTGTAGACTACATAAGACGCGAAAGACGAAGGTAGGATGCTCTCCGGAGGTAAGAGCCGCTGCCGGGCGTCTTTCAGCAGAAGCCGCGCTAAGGAGAGCACTGTGAGCGGCACAATCGTCTTTGCGCGAAGAAGCCGCTTCTTGGGCTCCGGCAGCCGGCGAGAGCGGCAGCTTCGGGAAGGTGAAGAAGCAAGCTGTACAACACTGGGATTGTGTGCGCACCTTGCCAACTGATAGAAAACAGTACCTTTGCACTCTCCTGACTTTTCCAATCACAGGAACATTCGATTGGAAGCTGTTTTGGACAACTTTTCTTTTCTTCCTGCCAAACACTTGGCAGACATCCGTGCAACTTCTAGAACACGATGGGAGATGTTTTCTGTGCTGGCACAGTTTTTCCTAGCCAGACATAGTGGAGAAGCGTTTTGCTAAGATGTAGACTACATAAGACGCGAAAGACGAAGGTAGGATGCTCTCCGGAGGTAAGAGCCGCTGCCGGGCGTCTTTCGGCAGAAGCTGCGCTAAGGAGAGCACTGTGAGCGGCACAATCGTCTTTGCGCGAAGAAGCCGCTTCTTGGGCTCCGGCAGCCGGCGAGAGCGGCAGCTTCGGGAAGGTGAAGAAGCAAGCTGTACAACACTGGGATTGTGTGCGCACCTTGCCAACTGATAGAAAACAGTACCTTTGCACTCTCCTGACTTTTCCAATCACAGGAACATTCGATTGGAAGCTGTTTTGGACAACTTTTCTTTTCTTCCTGCCAAACACTTGGCAGACATCCGTGCAACTTCTAGAACACGATGGGAGATGTTTTCTGTGCTGGCACAGTTTTTCCTAGCCAGACATAGTGGAAAAGCGTTTTGCTAAGATGTAGACTACAAAAGACGCGAAAGACGAGGGTAGGATGCTCTCCGGAGGTAAGAGCCGCTGCCGGGCGTCTTTCGGCAGAAGCCGCGCTAAGGAGAGCACTGTGAGCGGCACAATCGTCTTTGCGCGAAGAAGCCGCTTCTTGGGCTCCGGCAGCCGGCGAGAGCGGCAGCTTCGGGAAGGTGAAGAAGCAAGCTGTACAACACTGGGATTGTGTGCGCACCTTGCCAACTGATAGAAAACAGTACCTTTGCACTCTCCTGACTTTTCCAATCACAGGAACATTCGATTGGAAGCTGTTTTGGACAACTTTTCTTTTCTTCCTGCCAAACACTTGGCAGACATCCGTGCAACTTCTAGAACACGATGGGAGATGTTTTCTGTGCTGGCACAGTTTTTCCTAGCCAGACATAGTGGAAAAGCTTTTTGCCGAGGTGTAGATGAGAAGAGGAGCTAAAGGGTGGATGTTAGCAAATGACACCCATCTTCAAAAAAGGCAATTAAGAGGACTCGCCATAGTACAAACCAGCCAGCCTCTTTTTTATCCCCAGGAAGTTGATGAAGCAGCTCTTCCTGGAAATCCTTGCCAGGCACATGACAGATGACCAAATAATGTAGTTAGCATGATTTTTCAGGGGAATTTCATGCTGAACATCACTTTAAACTCCTCTGATGAATCAACTTGACTGGTAGATGAAGGGAATATTATCTGCCTGGGCTTCAGGGAGGTTTTTGACATACCTCTACATGGCATCACACATACATATGGAAGCAATAGTGCAAAGGGGAGGGAATCAGTGTCTTTTCAGTGATGCTGAGGGAAAAGACAAGAGGCAGTGGGCACACACTGAAATACAGGAGATTGCCTTTGAACATCAGTAAATGTTTCTTTACTGTCAGGGTGACTGAACCACGGCACAGACTGCCCAGAAAGATTGTGGAGCCTGGATCTTTGAAGACATTAAAAGTACACCCAGATAGAATCCTGGGCAAGAGGCTCTAGGTATCCTGGTTTAGGCAGGGGGGTTGGGCCTGGTTAGCCCCACCAACCCCTTCCACTCTCTTTCATTCTGTGCTAGTGAATTCTCTTCAAGATGCATTTCAAAGCGCTGGCATGACAAAGTTCTGTGCAGACAGAGATCCAAATGGACATGGCATCTAAGTTCCTTAAGCAGTGTTCAAGAAGAATGTAAAACTCTGGCACAAGTGTCTCTTCCCTAACTGAATCCCTTTCATGGGAAAATTCCCAGCTCTAGAAAGATCTTCTGATACGCATGCTTAAGACTGACACTGGCTGAGCAAATTTCTCCCTATGTATATCTAAGACCAGTTAGGATCTTCACCCAAAGTGCAGTCAACATAGTCACAGAATGCCTATTGTTAAGAAGTGACAGCTTCCATCAGAATGGCAGCTATTGGTCCACAAAATGGATTAATGGATGGGAATTATCTACGTGGGTTAAAAACAAAAATAAAGAGTTGGTCTTTATTTATCAATTTCATGGCAATATTGATAAGGGAAGAAAAAGATCTAAGTCCTTGACTTTCTGGACTCGAGGAAAGATTTTAAAAATTCCTTGTAAAAATGTATGATCACAATCAGACTATTGAAACCATTTTAGTTGGGAACAAAGTTCCAAAATTGTCTAGATAGTGGCAAAGAAGCCAAGAAAATAGGAAAGAAACAAAAAGAGAGCAAAAGAGTCAGCTTCAGTGTACAAGCTCGTTCTAGAAGTAGTCTGCTGGGAAAAGGAACCCCCAGCTAAATTTCCAATGTATTCCTGCGCTTGATTCAGTAACTGGTCAATGTAAAAACCAATCCTTTTGTACAACTTCTTCCAGCAACAAAAACTCCAACAGGTTGACACTACCATCATGCCTGTTCCAGACATATTTAAAAGAGAAATGATGATTTTCTTGAAAACCTACTTACATAAAAGTTGCAAGATGGTGGAGGGATTCCCACATCCTCCTTCCTCCATCTGGCTTGAAAGTATATTTGATAAAATATGCAACAAAGCACATGATTTATAAGGGAGAGTCAAATGGATGATTTGGGAATCGATCTCTTGTTGATAGTAAACTTCATATCCACTCGGTGTGACCTTTTTAAAACAAAATGTGGAGCTGAGGCATGAATCTGCCACAACAATTGTAAAGCAAACATACACACTCCCCTTCATATGCCCCCCCCTCCACACACACCTAGGCACACACAGAGATCAGCATAGCAGATCATGAACACCTTGGAAAAGACTGAAATGCTAAATGCCTCTCTTGATGGGCAAAAGAGCTGGTGCAGTAATTCAAATGCCTGGTACAAAAATTCTGTTTAATATTTAGCTCCTATTTAAAACACAGCTTTTCATTTCATTCTATTTACAGAATATTTTCATTTCATTTGTTTCTTTAAAATTACTTAGTTCTCACCTGTTGTATGTCTAGGAATATTTTCTTCCAAAAATAGAAAAAAATAGATGATATCTTTTCAGCAGAAAACATTGGTTGATACAATTTTAAACCATCATGATATGGAAGAATTCTTCTGTCCCTCTCGAAGGTGGAAGAAGCATTTGGATCACAGATCATCTACAATGAAATACTTGACATGTTTAAGATGCTTTCAATCAATTTTGATCGTCAATTGCTTATTTGTTGTAAACAGTAATTTTTCAGTGAAGGGAAAGTGTGTGTGGTATATCTACATGATATGTTCAAAGGCAGTTCCTACTAATGGCCAGGCTGAATTCCAGTAAATAATGTCCCGAATGATATTTTGCCGCCTTCTTTGGCACTTCATGAAATCTTACCCCGATGAAGTGCTGAAACAAAGAGATTTTCTCTTAGAGAGTGTCTCATGTTGTAACCTATCCCATGGATTTTATGCTGTAATTCTTATCTCTTTTAAAATTTACTATCTTCTGTACAGTTTTCATGAAACTTTCTGTTACAGTAGTGAATAGCACAGATAAATGTCATTTTGTACAACTTTGAATTTACCCCAAGAGCTGAGAGAAAACTTGATCCTATACTTCAATCCGAGTTTCTTCTATAGTCCGACTTTGTTTCTCTACCATCAAGCTTCTCCTTTGTTGCTGCTCCAAGCCCCGTCCAAGGTGACCTTGAATACTTTCAGGGATGGGACACCCACAACTTCTCTGGGCAACCTGTTCCAGTGTTCCAGCACTCCCACAGTAAAAAAGGCCTTCCTTTCATCTAATATGTGTAGGAAATCATAAATCTAGGCATAGAAGCTTGGAGTGCAAATTTGAAATTCTTTGGATTTGAAGCACATTTTATATGAATACTGACTTACAGATGACTAAAAGATGTTGATGGGCATTTGAGCTGACAAGTTTTGAAAAAGTGCACGGAAATTAAAATTGAAACCACTAAAATTAAAAACTCCTTGCCATTTTCTTTTTCCTCTCCTATTCAAAATTGCATATGTCAGATATCAGTGCTTCATGCAAACCTCTCAGATGCTCTCAGAGAAAAAGCTTTTCTTTCAGACTAAGTTGCGGTTGACGTAGAACACTAGCAGGAGTGAAAGATTTTCTGGGCATCGGGGCAGCCCGTTCTCCTTGGATTTGTGTGCAGAATGCATTTTATCCAAACTGGAAAATAGATCCCAGCTCTGTTCTATTCATCATTCTTACTTCATCAGGCCAGAAGATTCTGTGAAAAGTAGCCTGTGGACCTTGAAGACAGCGCATGTGAACCAGATGAGAGGTGATAGAGAAGTTGAGGGAGAGAAGAAAGAGCATGAGGCTGAAACCAGAAAGTATTTCTCCACGTGATCATGGAAGATTGCAGGAGCCACTTGGTACTATCAAACCAGCCCAACTTGGCACTGGTGCCACCTTGGGTCTGGGAGCCATGTTGCATATCGTGCATTTTAAGGAGCCAGCTGGCCACACCCAGCCATATGCCCCCAAACACAAACCAAGGCCCTTTTCTCTGGCAAACAAAACTCAGCTGCCCTGCTTCTGGATGGCAGATTGCAGGAACCACTTGGTACTATCAAACCAGCCCAACTTGGCACTGGTGCCACCATGGGTCTGGGAACCATCCTGCGTATCGTGGATTCTAAGGAGCCAGCCGGCCACTCCCAGCCACAGGCCTCCAAACAAAATCAACGTCGCTGTTCCCTGGAAAGCAAAACACGCCTGCCAACTTTTTGATGGAGTTTGCAGGAGCCACTTGGTACTATCAAACCAGCCCAACTTGGCACTGGTGCCACCATGGGTCTGGTAAACATCCTGCGTATCGTGGATTCTTAGGAGCCAGCAGGCCACTCCTAGCCACAGGCCCCCAAACAAAAACCTAGGCCTATTTCTCTGGCAAACAAAAGTAAGCTGCCCCGCTTCTGGATGGCAGATTGCAGGAGACACTTGGTACTATCAAACCAGCCCAACTTGGCACTGGTGCCACCTTGGATCTGGGAACCATGTTGTGTATCGTGGATTTTCAGGGGCCAGCCGGCCACTCTCAGCCATATGTCCCCAAACAGAAACCTCGGCCCGTTTCTCTGGCAAACAAAACTCAACTGCCCCTCTTCTGGATGGCAAATTGCAGGATGAACTTGATACTAAAACCGCAGGCCGACTTGGTAGTGGTGACACCTTGGGCCTGGGAACCATCATGCGTATCGAGCATTTTAAGGAGCCAGCCGGCCACTCCCAGCAATATGCCCCCAATAACAATCCACGGAATTTTTCTCTGGCAAACAAAAATCAGCTGCCCCGCTTCTGGATGGCAGATTGCAGGAGCCACTTTGCACCATCAAACCAGCCCGACTGGGCACTGGTGCCACCTTGCATCTGGGAACCATGCTGCCTAGCGTGGATTTTCAGGGGCCAGCGGGCCACTCTCAGCTATATGCCCCCAAACAAAACCCACGGCCCGTTTCCCTGGCAAACAAAAGTAAGCTGCCCTGCTTCTGGATGGCAGATTGCAGGAACCACTTGGTAGTATCAAACCAGCCCGACTTGGCACTGGTGCCACCTTGGGTCTGGGAACCATCCTGCGTATCGTGGATTCTAAGGAGCCAGCCGGCCACTCCCAGCCACAGGCCCCCAAACACAAACCACAGCGCTTTTCCCTGGAAAACAAAACTCGCCTGCCAACTTTTTGATGGCAGATTGCAGGAGCAACTTGGTACTATCAAACCAGCCCAACTTGGCACTGGTGCCACCATAGGTCTGGTCACCATCCTGCCTATTGTAGCTTTCCAGGAGCCAGCCGGTCACTCCCAGCCATAGGCCCCCAAACACAAACCTCGGCCCGTTTCCCTGGCAAACAAAAGTAAGCTGCCCCGCTTCTGGATGGCAGATTGCAGGAGCCACTTGGTACTATCAAACCAGCCCAACTTGGAACTGGTGCCACCTTGGGTCTGGGAACCATGCTGCGTATCGCAGATTCTAAGGCGCCAGTCGGCCACTCCCAGCCACAAGCCCCCAAACACAAACAACGGCGCTTTTCTCTGGCAAACAAAACTCAACTGCCCCTCTTCTGGATGGCAAATTGCAGGACGCACTTGGTACTATAAAAACAGCCCGACTTGGCACTGGTGCCACCTTGGGTCTGGGAACCATCCTGCGTATCGATCTTTTTAATGAGACAGCCGGCCACTCCCAGCCATATGCCCCCAAACACAAACCACGGCCCTTTCCTCTGGCAAACAAAACTCAACTGCCCCTCTTCTGGATGGCAGATTGCAGGAGCCACTTGGTACTATCAAACCAGCAAGACTTGGCACTGGTGCCACCTTGGGTCTGGGAACCATCCTGCGTATTGTGGATTGTCAGGAGCCAGCTGAACATTCTCGGCCACAGACCCAAATCAAAAACAACGGCCTGTTTCACAGGCAAACAAAACTCAGCTGCCCCGCTTCTGGATGGGAGATTGCAGGAGGCACTTGACACTGTGAAACCAGCCCCACTTGGCACTGGTGCCACCTTGGGTCTGGGAACCATGCTGCGTATCATGGATTTTCAGGAGCCAGCCAGCCACTCCCAGCCATAGGCCCCCAAACAAAAACCACAGCCTTTTTCTCTGGCAAACAAAATTCAGCTGCCCCACTTCTGGATGGCAGATTGCAGGAGCCACTTGGGACTATCACACCAGCACAACATGGCACTGCTGCCACCTTGGATCTGGGAACCATCCTGCCTATCGTGGATTTTCAGGGGCCAGCCGGTCACTCTCAGCCATAGGCCCCAAACACAAACCACGGCCCTTTTCTCTGGAAAACAAAACTCAACTGCCCCTCTTCTGGATGGCAGATTGCAGGAGCCACTGGGTACTATGAAACTAGCCCTACTTGGCACTGGTGCCACCTTGGGTCTGGGAACCATGCTGCGTATCATGGATTTTCAGGAGCCAGCCGTCCACTGTCAGCCACAGGCCCCGAAACACAAACAACAGCCTTTTTCTCTGGCAAACAAAATTCAGCTGCACCGCTTCTGGATGGCAGATTGCAGGAACCACTTGGTACTAACAAACCAGCCCGACTTGGCACTGGTGCCACCTTGGGTCTGGGAACCATCCTGCGTATCGTGGATTCTAAGGAGCCAGCTGGCCACTCCCAGCCACAGGCCCCAAAATACACACAACGGCGCTTTTCCCTGGAAAACAAAACTCGCCTGCCAACTTTTTGATGGCAGATTGCAGGAGCCACTTGGTACTATCAAACCAGCCCGACTTGGCACTGGTGCCACCATGGGTCTGGTCACCATCCTGCCTATCGTAGCTTTTCAGGAGCCAGCCGGTCACTCCCAGCCATAGGCCCCCAGAAAAAAACCTCGGTCCGTTTCCCTGGAAAACAAAAGTAAGCTGCCCCGCTTCTGGATGGCAGATTGCAGGAGCCACTTGGTGCTATCAAACCAGCCCGACTTGGCACTGGTGCCACCTTGGGTCTGGGAACCATCCTGCGTATCCTGTGTTCTAAGGAGCCAGCCGGCCACTCCCAGCCACAGTCCCCCAAACACAAACAACGGCGCTTTTCCCTGGAAAACAAAACTGACCTGCCAACTTTTTGATGGCAGATTGCAGGAGCCACTTGGTACTATCAAACCAGCCCAACTTGGCACTGGTGCCACCATGGGTCTGGTCACCATCCTGCCTATCGTAGCTTTTCAGGAGCCAGCCGGTCACTCCCAGCCATAGGCCCCCAGACAAATACCTCGGCCCGTTTCCCTGGCAAACAAAAGTAAGCTGCCCCGCTTCTGGATGGCAGACTGCAGGAGCCACTTGGTACAATCAAACCAGCCCGACTTGGCACTGGTGCCACCTTGGCTCTGGGAACCATGCTGCGTAACCCGGATTCTAAGAGGAAAGGCAGGCACTGCCAGCCACAGGCCTCCAAACAAAATCAACGGCGCTTTTCCCTGGAAAACAAAACTCGCCTGACAACTTTTAGATGGCAGATTGCAGGAGCCAGTTGGTACCATCAAACCAGCCCAACTTGGCACTGGTGCCACCTTGGGTCTGGGAACCATCCTGCCTATTGTTGCTTTTCAGGAGCCAGCCGGTCACTTCTAGCCCTAGGCCCCCAGTCATAAACCTCGGCCCGTTTCCCTGGCACACAAATGTAAGCTACCCCGCTTCAGGATGGCAGATTGCAGGAGCCACTTTTCACCATCAAACCAGCCCAACGTGGCACTGGTGCCACCTTGGGTCTGGGAACCATCCTGCGTATCGTGCGTTCTAAGGAGCCAGCCGGCCACTCCCAGCCACAGGCCCCCAAACACAAACAACGGCGCTTTTCCCTGGAAAACAAAACTGGCCTGCCAACTTTTTGATGGCAGATTGCAGGAGCCACTTGGTACTATCAAACCAGCCCAACTTGGCACTGGTGCCACCATGGGTCTGGTCACCATCCTGCCTATCGTAGCTTTTCAGGAGCCAGCCGGTCACTCCCAGCCATAGGCCCCCAGACACAAACCTCGGCCCGTTTCCCTGGCAAACAAAAGTAAGCTGCCCCGCTTCTGGATGGCAGATTGCAGGAACCACTTTGTACCATCAAACTAGCCCGACTTGTCACTGGTGCCACCTCTGGTCTGGGAACCATGCTGTGTATCGTGGATTCTAAGGAGCCATCCGTCCACTCCCAGCCACAGGCCCCCAAACACAAACAACGGCGCTTTTCCCTGGAAAACAAAACTCGCCTGCCAACATTTTGATGGCAGATTGCAGGAGCCACTTGGTACTATCAAATCAGCCCAACTTGGCACTGGTGCCACCATGGGTCTGCTCACCATCCTGCCTATCGTAGCTTTTCAGGAGCCAGCCGGTCACTCCCAGCCATAGGCCCCCAGACACAAACCTCGGCCCGTTTCCCTGGCAAACAAAAGTAAGCTGCCCCGCTTCTGGATGGCAGATTGCAGGACGCACTTGGTAGTATCAAACCAGCCCGACTTGGCACTGGTGCCACCTCTGGTCTGGGAACCATCCTGCGTATCGTGGATTCTAAGCAGCCAGCCGGCCACTCCCAGCCACAGGCCCCCAAACACAATCAACGGCGCTTTTCCCTGGAAAACAAAACTCGCCTGCCAACATTTTGATGGCAGATTGCAGGAGCCACTTGGTACTATCAAATCAGCCCAACTTGGCACTGGTGCCACCATGCGTTTGGTCACCATCCTGCCTATCGTAGCTTTTCAGGAGCCAGCCGGTCACTCCCAGCTATAGGCCCCCAGACAAAAACCTCGGCCCGTTTCCCTGGCATACAAAAGTAAGCTGCCCCGCTTCTGGATGGCAGATTGCAGGAACCACTTGGTACTATCAAACCAGCCCGACTTGGCACTGGTGCCACCTGTGGTCTGGGAACCATCCTGCGTATCGTGGTTCTAAGGAGCCATCCGTCCACTCCCAGCCACAGGCCCCCAAACACAAACAACGGCGCTTTTCCCTGGAAAACAAAACTCGCCTGCCAACATTTTGATGGCAGATTGCAGGAGCCACTTGGTACTATCAAATCAGCCCAACTTGGCACTGGTGCCACCATGGGTCTGGTCACCATCCTGCCTATCGTAGCTTTTCAGGAGCCAGCCGGTCACTCGCAGCCGTAGGCACCCAGAGAAAAACCTCGGCCCGTTTCCCTGGCAAACAAAAGTAAGCTACCCCGCTTCTGGATGGCAGATTGCAGGAGCCACTTTGCACCATCAAACTAGCCCGACTTGGCACTGGTGCCACCTCAGGTCTGGGAACCATCCTGCGTATCGTTCATTCTAAGGAGCCAGCCGGCCACTCCAGCCACAGGCCCCCAGACAGAAACAACGGCGCTTTTCCCTGGAAAACAAAACTCGCCTGCCAACTTTTAGATGGCAGATTGCAGGAGCCACTTGGTGCTGTCAAATCAGCCCAACTTGGCACTGGTGCCACCTCTGGTCTGGGAACCATGCTGTGTATCGTGGATTCCAATTAGCAAGCCGGCCACTCCCAGCCACAGGCCTCCAAACACAAACAACGGCGCTTTTCCCTGGAAAACAAAACTCGCCTGCCAACTTTTTGATGGCAGATTGCAGGAGCCACTTGGTACTATCAAACCAGCCCAACTTGGCACTGGTGCCACCATGGGTCTGGTCACCATCCTGCCTATCGTAGCTTTTCAGGACCTAGACGGTCACTCCCAGCCATAGGCCCCGTGACACAAAGCGCGGCCCGTTTCCCTGGCAAACAAAAGTAAGCTGTCCCGCTTCTGGATGGCAGATTGCAGGATCCACTAGGTATTATCAAACCAGCCCGACTTGGCACTGGTGCCACCTCTGGTCTGGGAACCATCCTGCGTATCGTGGATTCTAAGCAGCCAGCCGGCCACTCCCAGCCACAGGCCCCCAAACACAAACAACGGCGCTTTTCCCTGGAAAACAAAACTCGCCTGCCAACATTTTGATGGCAGATTGCAGGAGCCACTTGGTACTATCAAACCAGCCCAACTTGGCACTGGTGCCACCATGGGTCTGGTCACCATCCTGCCTATCGTAGCTTTTCAGGAGCCAGCCGGTCACTCCAAGCCATAGGCCCCCAGACAAAAACCTCGGCCCGTTTCCCTGGCAAAGAAAAATAAGCTACCCCGCTTCTGGATGGCACATTGCAGGAGCCACTTTGCACCATCAAACCAGCCCGACTTGGCACTGGTGCCACCTCTGGTCTGGGAACCATCCTGCGTATCGTGGATTCTAATTAGCCATCCGTCCACTCCCAGCCACAGGCCCCCAAACAAAAACAACGGCGCTTTTCCCTGGAAAACAAAACTCGCCTGCCAAATTTTGATGGCAGATTGCCGGAGCCACTGGGTACTATCAAACCAGCCCAACTTGACACTGGTGCCACCATGGGTCTGGTCACCATCCTGCCTATCGTAGCTTTTCAGGAGCCAGCCGGTCACTCCCAGCCATAGGCCCCCAGACAAAAAGCTCGGACCGTTTCCCTGGCAAACAAAAGTAAGTTATTCCGCTACTGGATGGCAGATTGCAGGAGCCACTTTTCACCATCAAACCAGCCTGACTTGGCACTGGTGCCACCTCTGGTCTGGGAACCATGCTGCGTATCGTGGATTCTAAGGAGCCAGCCGGCCACTCCCAGCCACAGGCCCTCAAACAAAAACAACGGCGCATTTCCCTGGATAACAAACTCGCCTGCCAACTTTTTGATGGCAGATTGCAGGAGCCACTTGGTACTATCAAACCAGCCCAACTTGGCACTGGTGCCACCATGGATCTGGTCACCATCCTGCCTATCGTAGCTTTTCAGGACCTAGCCGGTCACTCCAAGCCATAGGCCCCCAGAGAAAAACCTCGGCCCGTTTCCCTGGCAAACAAAAGTAAGCTGCCCCGCTTCTGGATGGCAGATTGCAGGAACCACTTGGTACTATCAAACCAGCCCAACTTGGCACTGGTGCCACCTTGGCTCTGGGAACCATGCTGCGTAAAGTAGATTCTAAGAGGACAGGCGGACACTCCCAGCCACAGGCCACCAGACACAAACAACGGCGCTTTTCCCTGGAAAACAAAACTCGCCTGCCAACTTTTTGATGGCAGATTGCAGGAGCCACTTGGTACTATCAAATCAGACCAACTTGGCACTGGTGCCACCATGGGTCTGGTCACCATCCTGCCTATCGTAGCTTTTCAGGAGCCAGCCGGTCACTCGCAGCCATAGGCCCCCAGACACAAAACTCGGCCCGTTTCCCTGGCAAACAAAAGTAAGCTACCCCGCTTCTGGATGGCAGACTGCAGGACGCACTTGATAGTATCAAACCAGCCCGACTTGGCACTGGTGCCACCTCAGGTCTGGGAACCATGCTGCGTATCGTAGATTCTAATTAGCCATCTGGCCACTCCCAGCCATAGGCCCCCAGACAAAAACCTCGGCCCGTTTCCCTGGCAAACAAAAGTAAGTTATCCCGCTTCTGGATGGCAGATTGCAGGAGCCACTTTTCACCATCAAACCAGCCCAACTTGGCACTGGTGCCACCTGTGGTCTGGGAACCATCCTGCGTATCGTGGATTCTAAGGAGCCAGCCGGCCACTCCCTGCCACAGGCCCCCAAACACAAACAACGGCGCTTTTCCCTGGATAACAAACTCGCCTGCTAACTTTTTGATGGCAGATTGCAGGAGCCACTTGGTACTATCAAACCAGCCCAACTTGGCACTGGTGCCACCATGGGTCTGGTCACCATCCTGCCTATCGTAGCTTTTCAGGAGCCAGGCGGTCACTCCCAGCCATAGGCCCTGAGACACAAACCTCGGCCCGTATCCCTGGCAAACAAAAGTAAGCTGCCCCGCTTCTGGATGGCAGATTGCAGGACGCACTTGGTACTATCAAACCAGCCCAACTTGGCACTGGTGCCACCTCTGGTCTGGGAACCATGCCGCGTATCGTGGATTCTAAGGAGCCAGCCGGCCACTCCCAGCCACAGGCCCCCAAACAGAAACAACGGCGCTTTTCCCTGGAAAACAAAACTCGCCTGCCAACTTTTTCATGGCTGATTGCAGGAGCCACTTGGTACTATCAAATCAGCCCAGCTTGGCACTGGTGCCACCATGGGTCTGGTCACCATCCTGCCTATCTTAGCTTTTCAGGAGCCAGCCGGTCACTCCCAGCCATAGGCCCCCAGACACAAAGCTCGGCCCGTTTCCCTGGCAAACAAAAGTAAGCTACCCCGCTTCTGGATGGCAGATTGCAGGAACCACTTTGCACCATCAAACTAGCCCGACTTGGCACTGGTGCCACCTCTGGTCTGGGAACCATGCTGCGTATCGTGGATTCTAAGGAGCCATCCGTCCACTCCCAGACACAGGCCCCCAAACACAAACAACGGCGCTTTTCCCTGGAAAACAAAACTCGCCTGCCAACTTTTTGATGGCAGATTGCAGGAGCCACTTGGTACTATCAAACCAGCCCAACTTGGCACTGGTGCCACCATGGGTCTGGTCACCATCCTGCCTATCGTAGCTTTTCAGGAGCAAGCCGGTCACTCCCAGCCATAGGCCCCCAGACACAAACCTCGGCCCGTTTCCCTGGCAAACAAAAGTAAGCTGCCCCGCTTCTGGATGGCAGATTGCAGGACGCACTTGGTAGTATCAAACCAGCCCGACTTGGCACTGGTGCCACCTCTGGTCTGGGAACCATCCTGCGTATCGTGGATTCTAAGCAGCCAGCCGGCCACTCCCAGCCACAGGCCCCCAAACACAAACAACGGCGCTTTTCCCTGGAAAACAAAACTCGCCTGCCAACATTTTGATGGCAGATTGCAGGAGCCACTTGGTACTATCAAATCAGCCCAACTTGGCACTGGTGCCACCATGCGTTTGGTCACCATCCTGCCTATCGTAGCTTTTCAGGAGCCAGACGGTCACTCCCAGCTATAGGCCCCCAGACAAAAACCTCGGCCCGTTTCCCTGGCATACAAAAGTAAGCTGCCCCGCTTCTGGATGGCAGATTGCAGGAACAACTTGGTACTATCAAACCAGCCCGACTTGGCACTGGTGCCACCTCTGGTCTGGGAACCATCCTGCGTATCGTGGATTCTAAGGAGCCAGCCGGCCACTCCCAGCCACAGGCCCCCAAACACAAACAACGGCGCTTTTCCCTGGAAAACAAAACTCGCCTGCCAACATTTTGATGGCAGATTGCAGGAGCCACTTGGTACTATCAAACCAGCCCAACTTGGCACTGGTGCCACCATGGATCTGGTCACCATCCTGCCTATCGTAGCTTTTCAGGACCTAGCCGGTCACTCCAAGCCATAGGCGCCCAGACAAAAAGCTCGGCCCGTTTCCCTGGCAAACAAAGTAAGCTGCCCCGCTTCTGGATGGCAGATTGCAGGAACCACTTGGTACTATCAAACCAGCCCGACTTGGCACTGGTGCCACCTTGGGTCTGGGAACCATCCTGCGTATCGTGGATTCTAAGGAGCCAGCCGGTCACTCCCAGCCACAGGCCCCCAAACACAAACAACGGCGCTTTTCCCTGGAAAACAAAACTCGCCTGCCAATATTTTGATGGCAGATTGCAGGAGCCACTTGCTACTATCAAATCAGCCCAACTTGGCACTGGTGCCACCATGGGTCTGGTCACCATCCTGCCTATCGTAGCTTTTCAGGAGCCAGCCGGTCCCTCCCTGCCATAGGCCCCCAGAGAAAAACCTCGGCCCGTTTCCCTGGCAAACAAAAGTAAGCTGCCCCGCTTCTGGATGGCAGATTGCAGGAGCCACTTTGCACCATCAAACTAGCCCGACTTGGCACTGGTGCCACCTCAGGTCTGGGAACCATCCTGCGTATCGTGGATTCTAAGGAGCCAGCCGGCCACTCCAGCCACAGGCCCCCAGACACAAACAACGGCGCTTTTCCCTGGAAAACAAAACTCGCCTGCCAACTTTTAGATGGCAGATTGCAGGAGCCACTTGGTACTGTCTCATCAGCCCAACTTGGCACTGGTGCCACCATGGGTCTGGTCACCATCCTGCCTATCGTAGCTTTTCAGGACCTAGCAGGTCACTCCCAGCCATAGGCGCCCAGACACAAAGCTCGGCCCGTTTCCCTGGCAAACAAAAGTAAGCTGCCCCGCTTCTGGATGGCAGATTTCCGGAGCCACTTGGTACTATCAAACCAGCCCGACTTGGCACTGGTGCCACCTCTGGTCTGGGAACCATGCTGCGTATCGTGGATTCTAAGGAGCCATCCGTCCACTCCCAGCCACAGGCCCCCAAACACAAACAACGGCGCTTTTCCCTGGAAAACAAAACTCGCCTGCCAACATTTTGATGGCAGATTGCAGGAGCCACTTGCTACTATCAAATCAGCCCATCTTGGCACTGGTGCCACCATGGGTCTGGTCACCATCCTGCCTATCGTAGGTGTTCAGGCGCCAGCCGGTCACTCCCAGCCATAGGCCCCCAGAGAAAAACCTCGGCCCGTTTCCCTGGCAAACAAAAGTAAGCTGCCCCGCTTCTGGATGGCAGATTGCAGGAGCCACTTTGCACCATCAAACCAGCCCAACTTGGCACTGGTGCCACCTCTGGTCTGGGAACCATGCTGTGTATCGTGGATTCCAATTAGCAAGCCGGCCACTCCCAGCCACAGGCCTCCAAACACAAACAACGGCGCTTTTCCCTGGAAAACAAAACTCGCCTGCCAACTTTTTGATGGCAGATTGCAGGAGCCACTTGGTACTATCAAACCAGCCCAACTTGGCACTGGTGCCACCATGGGTCTGGTAACCATCCTGCCTATCGTAGCTTTTCAGGACCTAGACGGTCACTCCCAGCCATAGGCCCCGTGACACAAAGCTCGGCCCTTTTCCCTGGCAAACAAAAGTAAGCTGTCCCGCTTCTGGATGGCAGATTGCAGGATCCACTAGGTATTATCAAACCAGCCCGACTTGGCACTGGTGCCACCTCTGGTCTGGGAACCATCCTGCGTATCGTGGATTCTAAGCAGCCAGCCGGCCACTCCCAGCCACAGGCCCCCAAACACAAACAACGGCGCTTTTCCCTGGAAAACAAAACTCGCCTGCCAACATTTTGATGGCAGATTGCAGGAGCCACTTGGTACTATCAAACCAGCCCAACTTGGCACTGGTGCCACCATGGGTCTGGTCACCATCCTGCCTATCGTAGCTTTTCAGGAGCCAGCCGGTCACTCCAAGCCATAGGCCCCCAGACAAAAACCTCGGCCCGTTTCCCTGGCAAAGAAAAATAAGCTACCCCGCTTCTGGATGGCACATTGCAGGAGCCACTTTGCACCATCAAACCAGCCCGACTTGGCACTGGTGCCACCTCTGGTCTGGGAACCATCCTGCGTATCGTGGATTCTAATTAGCCATCCGTCCACTCCCAGCCACAGGCCCCCAAACAAAAACAACGGCGCTTTTCCCTGGAAAACAAAACTCGCCTGCCAAATTTTGATGGCAGATTGCCGGAGCCACTGGGTACTATCAAACCAGCCCAACTTGACACTGGTGCCACCATGGGTCTGGTCACCATCCTGCCTATCGTAGCTTTTCAGGAGCCAGCCGGTCACTCCCAGCCATAGGCCCCCAGAAAAAAAGCTCGGACCGTTTCCCTGGCAAACAAAAGTAAGTTATTCCGCTACTGGATGGCAGATTGCAGGAGCCACTTTTCACCATCAAACCAGCCCGACTTGGCACTGGTGCCACCTCTGGTCTGGGAACCATGCTGCGTATCGTGGATTCTAAGGAGCCAGCCGGCCACTCCCAGCCACAGGCCCCCAAACACAAACAACGGCGCATTTCCCTGGATAACAAACTCGCCTGCCAACTTTTTTTATGGCAGATTGCAGGAGCCACTTGGTACTATCAAACCAGCCCAACTTGGCACTGGTGCCACCATGGGTCTGGTCACCATCCTGCCTATCGTAGCTTTTCAGGAGCCAGCCGGTCACTCCCAGCCATAGGCCCCGAGACACAAACCTCGGCCCGTTTCCCTGGCAAACAAAAGTAAGCTACCCCGCTTCTGGATGGCAGATTGCAGGACGCACTTGGTACTATCAAACCAGCCCAACTTGGCACTGGTGCCACCTCTGGTCTGGGAACCATGCTGCGTATCGTGGATTCTAAGGAGCCAGCCGGCCACTCCCAGCCACAGGCCCCCAAATACAAACAACGGCGCTTTTCCCTGGAAAACAAAACTCGCCTGCCAACATTTTGATGGCAGATTGCAGGAGCCACTTGGTACTATCAAACCAGCCCAACTTGGCACTGGTGCCACCATGGGTCTGGTCACCATCCTGCCTATCTTAGCTTTTCAGGAGCCAGCCGGTCACTCCCAGCCATAGGCCCCCAGACACAAACCTCGGCCCGTTTCCCTGGCAAACAAAAGTAAGCTGCCCCGCTTCTGGATGGCAGATTGCAGGAGCCACTTGGTACTATCAAACCAGCCCAACTTGGCACTGGTGCCACCTTGGGTCTGGGAACCATCCTGCGTATCGTGGATTCTAAGGAGCCAGCCGGTCACTCTCAGCCACAGGCCCCCAAACACAAACCACAGCGCTTTTCCCTGGAAAACAAAACCCGCCTGCCGACATTTTGATGGCAGATTGCAGGAGCCACTTGCTACTATCAAATCAGCCCAACTTGGCACTGGTGCCACCATGGGTCTGGTCACCATCCTGCCTATCGTAGCTTTTCAGGAGCCAGCCGGTCACTCCCAGCCATAGGCCCCCAGACACAAAGCTCGGCCCGTTTCCCTGGCAAACAAAAGTAAGCTGCCCCGCTTCTGGATGGCAGATTGCAGGACGCACTTGGTACTATCAAACCAGCCCGACTTGGCACTGGTGCCACCTCTGGTCTGGGAACCATGGTGCGTATCGTGAATTCTAAGGAGCCAGCCGGCCACTCCCAGCCATAGGCACCCAAACACAAACAACGGCGCTTTTCCCTGGAAAACAAAACTCGCCTGCCAACTTTTTGATGGCAGATTGCAGGAGCCACTTGGTACTATCAAACCAGCTCAACTTGGCACTGGTGCCACCATGGGTCTGCTCACCATCCTGCCTATCGTAGCTTTTCAGGAGCCAGCCGGTCACTCCCAGCCATAGGCCCCCAGACACAAACCTCGGCCCGTTTCCCTGGCAAACAAAAGTAAGCTGCCCCGCTTCTGCATGGCAGATTGCAGGAGCTATTTAGTACTATCAAACCAGCCCGACTTGGCACTGGTGCCACCTCAGGTCTGGGAACCATCCTGCCTATCGTGGATTCTAAGGAGCCAGCCGGCCACTCCCAGCCACAGGCGCCCAAACACAAACAACGGCGCTTTTCCCTGGAAAACAAAACTCGCCCTCCAAATTTTGACGGCAGATTGCAGGAGCCACTTGGTACTATCAAATCAGCCCAACTTGGGACTGGTGCCACCATGGGTCTGGTCACCATCCTGCCTATCGTAGCTTTTCAGGAGCCAGCCGGTCACTCCCAGCCATAGGCCCCCAGACAAAAACCTCGGCCCGTTTCCCTGGCATACAAAAGTAAGCTGCCCTGCTTCTGGATGGCAGATTGCAGGAACCACTTGGTACTATCAAACCAGCAAAACTTGGCACTGGTGCCACCTTGGGTCTGGATACCATGCTGCGTATCGTGGATTCTAAGGAGCCAGCCGGCCACTCCCAGCCACAGGCCCCCAAACACAAACAACGGCGCTTTTCCCTGGAAAACAAAACTCTCCTGCCAACTTTTTGATGGGAGATTGCAGGAGCCACTTGGTTTTATCAAATCAGACCAACTTGGCACTGGTGCCACCATGGGTCTGGTCACCATCCTGCCTATCGTAGCTTTTCAGGAGCCAGCCGGTCACTCGCAGCCATAGGCCCCCGGACACAAACCTCGGCCCGTTTCCCTGACAAACAAAAGTAAGTTATCCCGCTTCTGGATGGCAGATTGCCGGAGCCACTTGGTACTATCAAACCAGCCCGACTTGGCACTGGTGCCACCATGGGTCTGGTCACCATCCTGCCTATCGTGGATTCTAATTAGCCCTCTGTCCACTCCCAGCCACAGGCCCCCAAACAAAAACAACGGCGCTTTTCCCTGGAAAACAAAACTCGTCTGCCAACTTTTTGATGGCAGATTGCCAGAGCCACTTGGTACTATCAAACCAGCCCAACTTGGCACTGGTGCCACCTTGGGTCTGGGAACCATGCTGCGTATCGTGGATTATAAGGAGCCATCCGGCCACTCCCAGCCACAGGCCCCCAAACAAAAACAACGGCGCTTTTCCCTGGAAAACAAAACTCGCCTGCCAAATTTTTGATGGCAGATTGCAGGAGCCACTTGGTACTATCAAACCAGCCCAACTTGACACTGGTGCCACCATGGGTCTGGTCACCATCCTGCCTATCTTAGCTTTTCTGGAGCCAGCCGGTCACTCCCAGCCATAGGCCCCCAGACACAAACCTCGGCCCGTTTCCCTGGCAAACAAAAGTAAGCTGCCCCGCTTCTGGATGGCAGATTGCAGGAGCCACTTGGTACTATCAAACCAGCCCAACTTGGCACTGGTGCCACCTTGGGTCTGGGAACCATCCTTGCGTATCGTGGATTCTAAGGAGCCAGCCCGTCACTCCCAGCCACAGGCCCCCAAACACAAACCACAGCGCTTTTCTCTGGAAAACAAACCCGCCTGCCGACATTTTGATGGCAGATTGCAGGAGCCACTTGCTGCTATCAAATCAGCCCAACTTGGCACTGGTGCCACCATGGGTCTGGTCACCATCCTGCCTATCGTAGCTTTTCAGGAGCCAGCCGGTCACTCCCAGTCATAGGCCCCCAGACACAAACCTCTGCCCGTTTCCCTGGCAAACAAAAGTAAGCTGCCCCGCTTCTGGATGGCAGATTGTAGGACGCACTTGGTACTATCAAACCAGCCCGACTTGGCACTGGTGCCACCTCTGGTCTGGGAACTATGGTGCGTATCGTGGATTCTAAGGAGCCAGCCGGCCACTCCCAGCCATAGGCACCCAAACACAAACAACGGCGCTTTTCCCTGGAAAACAAAACTCGCCTGCCAACTTTTTGATGGCAGATTGCAGGAGCCACTTGGTACTATCAAACCAGCTCAACTTGGCACTGGTGCCACCATGGGTCTGCTCACCATCCTGCCTATCGTAGCTTTTCAGGAGCCAGACGGTCACTCGCAGCCATAGGCCCCCAGACAAAAACCTCGGCCCGTTTCCCTGGCAAACAAAAGTAAGCTGCCCCGCTTCTGCATGGCAGATTGCAGGAGCTATTTAGTACTATCAAACCAGCCCGACTTGGCACTGGTGCCACCATGGGTCTGGTCACCATCCTGCCTATCGTAGCTTTTCAGGAGCCAGCCGGTCACTCCCAGCCATAGGCCCCCAGACAAAAACCTCGGCCCGTTCCCCTGGCAAACAAAAGTAAGTTATCCCACTTCTGGATGGCAGATTGCAGGAGCCACTTTTCACCATCAAACCAGCCCAACTTGGCACTGGTGCCACCTCTGGTCTGGGAACCATCCTGCGTATCGTGGATTCTAAGGAGCCAGCCGGCCACTCCCTGCCACAGGCCCCCAAACACAAACAACGGCGCTTTTCCCTGGATAACAAACTCGCCTGCCAACTTTTTGATGGCAGATTGCAGGAGCCACTTGGTACTATCAAACCAGCCCAACTTGGCACTGGTGCCACCATGGGTCTGGTCACCATCCTGCCTATCGTAGCTTTTCAGGAGCCAGGCGGTCACTCCCAGCCATAGGCCCTGAGACACAAACCTCGGCCCGTATCCCTGGCAAACAAAAGTAAGCTGCCCCGCTTCTGGATGGCAGATTGCAGGACGCACTTGGTACTATCAAACCAGCCCAACTTGGCACTGGTGCCACCTCTGGTCTGGGAACCATGCCGCGTATCGTGGATTCTAAGGAGCCAGCCGGCCACTCCCAGCCACAGGCCCCCAAACAGAAACAACGGCGCTTTTCCCTGGAAAACAAAACTCGCCTGCCAACTTTTTCATGGCTGATTGCAGGAGCCACTTGGTACTATCAAATCAGCCCAGCTTGGCACTGGTGCCACCATGGGTCTGGTCACCATCCTGCCTATCTTAGCTTTTCAGGAGCCAGCCGGTCACTCCCAGCCATAGGCCCCCAGACACAAAGCTCGGCCCGTTTCCCTGGCAAACAAAAGTAAGCTACCCCGCTTCTGGATGGCAGATTGCAGGAACCACTTTGCACCATCAAACTAGCCCGACTTGGCACTGGTGCCACCTCTGGTCTGGGAACCATGCTGCGTATCGTGGATTCTAAGGAGCCATCCGTCCACTCCCAGACACAGGCCCCCAAACACAAACAACGGCGCTTTTCCCTGGAAAACAAAACTCGCCTGCCAACTTTTTGATGGCAGATTGCAGGAGCCACTTGGTACTATCAAACCAGCCCAACTTGGCACTGGTGCCACCATGGGTCTGGTCACCATCCTGCCTATCGTAGCTTTTCAGGAGCAAGCCGGTCACTCCCAGCCATAGGCCCCCAGACACAAACCTCGGCCCGTTTCCCTGGCAAACAAAAGTAAGCTGCCCCGCTTCTGGAGGGCAGATTGCAGGACGCACTTGGTAGTATCAAACCAGCCCGACTTGGCACTGGTGCCACCTCTGGTCTGGGAACCATCCTGCGTATCGTGGATTCTAAGCAGCCAGCCGGCCACTCCCAGCCACAGGCCCCCAAACACAAACAACGGCGCTTTTCCCTGGAAAACAAAACTCGCCTGCCAACATTTTGATGGCAGATTGCAGGAGCCACTTGGTACTATCAAATCAGCCCAACTTGGCACTGGTGCCACCATGCGTTTGGTCACCATCCTGCCTATCGTAGCTTTTCAGGAGCCAGACGGTCACTCCCAGCTATAGGCCCCCAGACAAAAACCTCGGCCCGTTTCCCTGGCATACAAAAGTAAGCTGCCCCGCTTCTGGATGGCAGATTGCAGGAACAACTTGGTACTATCAAACCAGCCCGACTTGGCACTGGTGCCACCTCTGGTCTGGGAACCATCCTGCGTATCGTGGATTCTAAGGAGCCAGCCGGCCACTCCCAGCCACAGGCCCCCAAACACAAACAACGGCGCTTTTCCCTGGAAAACAAAACTCGCCTGCCAACATTTTGATGGCAGATTGCAGGAGCCACTTGGTACTATCAAACCAGCCCAACTTGGCACTGGTGCCACCATGGATCTGGTCACCATCCTGCCTATCGTAGCTTTTCAGGACCTAGCCGGTCACTCCAAGCCATAGGCGCCCAGACAAAAAGCTCGGCCCGTTTCCCTGGCAAACAAAGTAAGCTGCCCCGCATCTGGATGGCAGATTGCAGGAACCACTTGGTACTATCAAACCAGCCCGACTTGGCACTGGTGCCACCTTGGGTCTGGGAACCATCCTGCGTATCGTGGATTCTAAGGAGCCAGCCGGTCACTCCCAGCCACAGGCCCCCAAACACAAACAACGGCGCTTTTCCCTGGAAAACAAAACTCGCCTGCCAATATTTTGATGGCAGATTGCAGGAGCCACTTGCTACTATCAAATCAGCCCAACTTGGCACTGGTGCCACCATGGGTCTGGTCAACATCCTGCCTATCGTAGCTTTTCAGGAGCCAGCCGGTCCCTCCCTGCCATAGGCCCCCAGAGAAAAACCTCGGCCCGTTTCCCTGGCAAACAAAAGTAAGCTGCCCCGCTTCTGGATGGCAGATTGCAGGAGCCACTTTGCACCATCAAACTAGCCCGACTTGGCACTGGTGCCACCTCAGGTCTGGGAACCATCCTGCGTATCGTGGATTCTAAGGAGCCAGCCGGCCACTCCAGCCACAGGCCCCCAGACACAAACAACGGCGCTTTTCCCTGGAAAACAAAACTCGCCTGCCAACTTTTAGATGGCAGATTGCAGGAGCCACTTGGTACTGTCAAATCAGCCCAACTTGGCACTGGTGCCACCATGGGTCTGGTCACCATCCTGCCTATCGTAGCTTTTCAGGACCTAGCAGGTCACTCCCAGCCATAGGCGCCCAGACACAAAGCTCGGCCCGTTTCCCTGGCAAACAAAAGTAAGCTGCCCCGCTTCTGGATGGCAGATTTCCGGAGCCACTTGGTACTATCAAACCAGCCCGACTTGGCACTGGTGCCACCTCTGGTCTGGGAACCATGCTGCGTATCGTGGATTCTAAGGAGCCATCCGTCCACTCCCAGCCACAGGCCCCCAAACACAAACAACGGCGCTTTTCCCTGGAAAACAAAACTCGCCTGCCAACATTTTGATGGCAGATTGCAGGAGCCACTTGCTACTATCAAATCAGCCCATCTTGGCACTGGTGCCACCATGGGTCTGGTCACCATCCTGCCTATCGTAGGTGTTCAGGCGCCAGCCGGTCACTCCCAGCCATAGGCCCCCAGAGAAAAACCTCGGCCCGTTTCCCTGGCAAACAAAAGTAAGCTGCCCCGCTTCTGGATGGCAGATTGCAGGAGCCACTTTGCACCATCAAACCAGCCCAACTTGGCACTGGTGCCACCTCTGGTCTGGGAACCATGCTGTGTATCGTGGATTCCAATTAGCAAGCCGGCCACTCCCAGCCACAGGCCTCCAAACACAAACAACGGCGCTTTTCCCTGGAAAACAAAACTCGCCTGCCAACTTTTTGATGGCAGATTGCAGGAGCCACTTGGTACTATCAAACCAGCCCAACTTGGCACTGGTGCCACCATGGGTCTGGTAACCATCCTGCCTATCGTAGCTTTTCAGGACCTAGACGGTCACTCCCAGCCATAGGCCCCGTGACACAAAGCTCGGCCCTTTTCCCTGGCAAACAAAAGTAAGCTGTCCCGCTTCTGGATGGCAGATTGCAGGATCCACTAGGTATTATCAAACCAGCCCGACTTGGCACTGGTGCCACCTCTGGTCTGGGAACCATCCTGCGTATCGTGGATTCTAAGCAGCCAGCCGGCCACTCCCAGCCACAGGCCCCCAAACACAAACAACGGCGCTTTTCCCTGGAAAACAAAACTCGCCTGCCAACATTTTGATGGCAGATTGCAGGAGCCACTTGGTACTATCAAACCAGCCCAACTTGGCACTGGTGCCACCATGGGTCTGGTCACCATCCTGCCTATCGTAGCTTTTCAGGAGCCAGCCGGTCACTCCAAGCCATAGGCCCCCAGACAAAAACCTCGGCCCGTTTCCCTGGCAAAGAAAAATAAGCTACCCCGCTTCTGGATGGCACATTGCAGGAGCCACTTTGCACCATCAAACCAGCCCGACTTGGCACTGGTGCCACCTCTGGTCTGGGAACCATCCTGCGTATCGTGGATTCTAATTAGCCATCCTTCCACTCCCAGCCACAGGCCCCCAAACAAAAACAACGGCGCTTTTCCCTGGAAAACAAAACTCGCCTGCCAAATTTTGATGGCAGATTGCCGGAGCCACTGGGTACTATCAAACCAGCCCAACTTGACACTGGTGCCACCATGGGTCTGGTCACCATCCTGCCTATCGTAGCTTTTCAGGAGCCAGCCGGTCACTCCCAGCCATAGGCCCCCAGAAAAAAAGCTCGGACCGTTTCCCTGGCAAACAAAAGTAAGTTATTCCGCTACTGGATGGCAGATTGCAGGAGCCACTTTTCACCATCAAACCAGCCCGACTTGGCACTGGTGCCACCTCTGGTCTGGGAACCATGCTGCGTATCGTGGATTCTAAGGAGCCAGCCGGCCACTCCCAGCCACAGGCCCCCAAACACAAACAACGGCGCATTTCCCTGGATAACAAACTCGCCTGCCAACTTTTTTTATGGCAGATTGCAGGAGCCACTTGGTACTATCAAACCAGCCCAACTTGGCACTGGTGCCACCATGGGTCTGGTCACCATCCTGCCTATCGTAGCTTTTCAGGAGCCAGCCGGTCACTCCCAGCCATAGGCCCCGAGACACAAACCTCGGCCCGTTTCCCTGGCAAACAAAAGTAAGCTACCCCGCTTCTGGATGGCAGATTGCAGGACGCACTTGGTACTATCAAACCAGCCCAACTTGGCACTGGTGCCACCTCTGGTCTGGGAACCATGCTGCGTATCGTGGATTCTAAGGAGCCAGCCGGCCACTCCCAGCCACAGGCCCCCAAATACAAACAACGGCGCTTTTCCCTGGAAAACAAAACTCGCCTGCCAACATTTTGATGGCAGATTGCAGGAGCCACTTGGTACTATCAAACCAGCCCAACTTGGCACTGGTGCCACCATGGGTCTGGTCACCATCCTGCCTATCTTAGCTTTTCAGGAGCCAGCCGGTCACTCCCAGCCATAGGCCCCCAGACACAAACCTCGGCCCGTTTCCCTGGCAAACAAAAGTAAGCTGCCCCGCTTCTGGATGGCAGATTGCAGGAGCCACTTGGTACTATCAAACCAGCCCAACTTGGCACTGGTGCCACCTTGGGTCTGGGAACCATCCTGCGTATCGTGGATTCTAAGGAGCCAGCCCGTCACTCTCAGCCACAGGCCCCCAAACACAAACCACAGCGCTTTTCCCTGGAAAACAAAACCCGCCTGCCGACATTTTGATGGCAGATTGCAGGAGCCACTTGCTACTATCAAATCAGCCCAACTTGGGACTGGTGCCACCATGGGTCTGGTCACCATCCTGCCTATCGTAGCTTTTCAGGAGCCAGCCGGTCACTCCCAGCCATAGGCCCCCAGACACAAAGCTCGGCCCGTTTCCCTGGCAAACAAAAGTAAGCTGCCCCGCTTCTGGATGGCAGATTGCAGGACGCACTTGGTACTATCAAACCAGCCCGACTTGGCACTGGTGCCACCTCTGGTCTGGGAACCATGGTGCGTATCGTGAATTCTAAGGAGCCAGCCGGCCACTCCCAGCCATAGGCACCCAAACACAAACAACGGCGCTTTTCCCTGGAAAACAAAACTCGCCTGCCAACTTTTTGATGGCAGATTGCAGGAGCCACTTGGTACTATCAAACCAGCTCAACTTGGCACTGGTGCCACCATGGGTCTGCTCACCATCCTGCCTATCGTAGCTTTTCAGGAGCCAGCCGGTCACTCCCAGCCATAGGCCCCCAGACACAAACCTCGGCCCGTTTCCCTGGCAAACAAAAGTAAGCTGCCCCGCTTCTGCATGGCAGATTGCAGGAGCTATTTAGTACTATCAAACCAGCCCGACTTGGCACTGGTGCCACCTCAGGTCTGGGAACCATCCTGCCTATCGTGGATTCTAAGGAGCCAGCCGGCCACTCCCAGCCACAGGCCCCCAAACAAAAACAACGGCGCTTTTCCCTGGAAAACAAAACTCGTCTGCCAACTTTTTGATGGCAGATTGCCAGAGCCACTTGGTACTATCAAACCAGCCCAACTTGGCACTGGTGCCACCTTGGGTCTGGGAACCATGCTGCGTATCGTGGATTATAAGGAGCCATCCGGCCACTCCCAGCCACAGGCCCCCAAACAAAAACAAAGGCGCTTTTCCCTGGAAAACAAAACTCGCCTGCCAAATTTTTGATGGCAGATTGCAGGAGCCACTTGGTACTATCAAACCAGCCCAACTTGACACTGGTGCCACCATGGGTCTGGTCACCATCCTGCCTATCTTAGCTTTTCTGGAGCCAGCCGGTCACTCCCAGCCATAGGCCCCCAGACACAAACCTCGGCCCGTTTCCCTGGCAAACAAAAGTAAGCTGCCCCGCTTCTGGATGGCAGATTGCAGGAGCCACTTGGTACTATCAAACCAGCCCAACTTGGCACTGGTGCCACCTTGGGTCTGGGAACCATCCTGCGTATCGTGGATTCTAAGGAGCCAGCCCGTCACTCCCAGCCACAGGCCCCCAAACACAAACCACAGCGCTTTTCTCTGGAAAACAAACCCGCCTGCCGACATTTTGATGGCAGATTGCAGGAGCCACTTGCTGCTATCAAATCAGCCCAACTTGGCACTGGTGCCACCATGGGTCTGGTCACCATCCGGCCTATCGTAGCTTTTCAGGAGCCAGCCGGTCACTCCCAGTCATAGGCCCCCAGACACAAACCTCTGCCCGTTTCCCTGGCAAACAAAAGTAAGCTGCCCCGCTTCTGGATGGCAGATTGTAGGACGCACTTGGTACTATCAAACCAGCCCGACTTGGCACTGGTGCCACCTCTGGTCTGGGAACTATGGTGCGTATCGTGGCTTCTAAGGAGCCAGCCGGCCACTCCCAGCCATAGGCACCCAAACACAAACAACGGCGCTTTTCCCTGGAAAACAAAACTCGCCTGCCAACATTTTGATGGCAGATTGCAGGAGCCACTTGGTACTATCAAACCAGCTCAACTTGGCACTGGTGCCACCATGGGTCTGCTCACCATCCTGCCTATCGTAGCTTTTCAGGAGCCAGACGGTCACTCGCAGCCATAGGCCCCCAGACAAAAACCTCGGCCCGTTTCCCTGGCAAACAAAAGTAAGCTGCCCCGCTTCTGCATGGCAGATTGCAGGAGCTATTTAGTACTATCAAACCAGCCCGACTTGGCACTGGTGCCACCATGGGTCTGGTCACCATCCTGCCTATCGTAGCTTTTCAGGAGCCAGCCGGTCACTCCCAGCCATAGGCCCCCAGACAAAAACCTCGGCCCGTTCCCCTGGCAAACAAAAGTAAGTTATCCCACTTCTGGATGGCAGATTGCAGGAGCCACTTTTCACCATCAAACCAGCCCAACTTGGCACTGGTGCCACCTCTGGTCTGGGAACCATCCTGCGTATCGTGGATTCTAAGGAGCCAGCCGGCCACTCCTGCCACAGGCCCCCAAACACAAACAACGGCGCTTTTCCCTGGATAACAAACTCGCCTGCCAACTTTTTGATGGCAGATTGCAGGAGCCACTTGGTACTATCAAACCAGCCCAACTTGGCACTGGTGCCACCATGGGTCTGGTCACCATCCTGCCTATCGTAGCTTTTCAGGAGCCAGGCGGTCACTCCCAGCCATAGGCCCTGAGACACAAACCTCGGCCCGTATCGCTGGCAAACAAAAGTAAGCTGCCCCGCTTCTGGATGGCAGATTGCAGGAGCCACTTGGTACTATCAAACCAGCCCAACTTGGCACTGGTGCCACCTCTGGTCTGGGAACCATGCCGCGTATCGTGGATTCTAAGGAGCCAGCCGGCCACTCCCAGCCACAGGCCCCCAAACAGAAACAACGGCGCTTTTCCCTGGAAAACAAAACTCGCCTGCCAACTTTTTGATGGCAGATTGCAGGAGCCACTTGGTACTATCAAACCAGCCCGACTTGGCACTGGTGCCACCATGGGTCTGGTCACCATCCTGCCTATCGTGGATTCTAATTAGCCATCTGTCCACTCCCAGCCACAGGCCCCCAAACAAAAACAACGGCGCTTTTCCCTGGAAAACAAAACTCGTCTGCCAACTTTTTGATGGCAGATTGCAGGAGCCACTTGGTACTATCAAACCAGCGCAACTTGGCACTGGTGCCACCTTGGGTCTGGGAACCATGCTGCGTATCGTGGATTATAAGGAGCCAGCCGGCCACTCCCAGCCACAGGCCCCCAAACACAAACCACAGCGCTTTTCCCTGGAAAACAAAATTCGCCGGCCAACTTTTTGATGGCAGATTGCAGGAGCCACTTGGTACTATCAAATCAGCCCAACTTGGCACTGGTGCCACCATGGGTCTGGTCACCATCCTGCTTATCGTAGCTTTTCAGGAGCCAGCCGGTCACTCCCAGCCATAGGCGCCCAGACACAATGCTCTGCCCTTTTCCCTGGCAAACCAAAGTAAGCTGCCCCGCTTCTGGATGGCAGATTGCAGGAACCACTTGGTACTATAAAACCAGCCCGACTTGGCACTGGTGCCACCTCTGGTCTGGGAACCATGCTGCGTATCGTGGATTCTAAGGAGCCAGCCGGCCACTCCCAGCCACAGGCCCCCAAACAAAATCAACGGCGCTTTTCCCTGGAAAACAAAACTCGCCTGCCAACATTTTGATGGCAGATTGCAGGAGACACTTGGTACTATCAAACCAGCCCAACTTGACACTGGTGCCACCATGGGTCTGGTCACCATCCTGCCTATCTTAGCTTTTCAGGAGCCAGCCGGTCACTCCCAGCCATAGGCCCCCAGACACAAAGCTCGGCCCGTTTCCCTGGCAAACAAAAGTAAGCTGCCCCGCTTCTGGATGGCAGATTGCAGGAGCCACTTGGTACTATCAAACCAGCCCAACTTGGCACTGGTGCCACCTTGGGTCTGGGAACCATCCTGCGTATCGTGGATTCTAAGGAGCCAGCCGGTCACTCCCAGCCACAGGCCCCCAAACAAAAACCACAGCGCTTTTCCCTGGAAAACAAACCCGCCTGCCGACATTTTGATGGCAGATTGCAGGAGCCACTTGCTGCTATCAAATCAGCCCAACTTGGCACTGGTGCCACCATGGGTCTGGTCACCATCCTGCCTATCGTAGCTCTTCAGGAGCCAGCCGGTCACTCCCAGTCATAGGCCCCCAGACACAAAGCTCGGCCCGTTTCCCTGGCAAACAAAAGTAAGCTGCCCCGCTTCTGGATGGCAGATTGTAGGACGCACTTGGTACTATCAAACCAGCCCGACTTGGCACTGGTGCCACCTCTGGTCTGGGAACTATGGTGCGTATCGTGGATTCTAAGGAGCCAGCCGGCCACTCCCAGCCATAGGCACCCAAACACAAACAACGGCGCTTTTCCCTGGAAAACAAAACTCGTCTGCCAACTTTTTGATGGCAGATTGCCAGAGCCACTTGGTACTATCAAACCAGCCCAACTTGGCACTGGTGCCACCTTGGGTCTGGGAACCATGCTGCGTATCGTGGATTATAAGGAGCCATCCGGCCACTCCCAGCCACAGGCCCCCAAACAAAAACAAAGGCGCTTTTCCCTGGAAAACAAAACTCGCCTGCCAAATTTTTGATGGCAGATTGCAGGAGCCACTTGGTACTATCAAACCAGCCCAACTTGACACTGGTGCCACCATGGGTCTGGTCACCATCCTGCCTATCTTAGCTTTTCTGGAGCCAGCCGGTCACTCCCAGCCATAGGCCCCCAGACACAAAGCTCGGCCCGTTTCCCTGGCAAACAAAAGTAAGCTGCCCCGCTTCTGGATGGCAGATTGCAGGAGCCACTTGGTACTATCAAACCAGCCCAACTTGGCACTGGTGCCACCTTGGGTCTGGGAACCATCCTGCGTATCGTGGATTCTAAGGAGCCAGCCCGTCACTCCCAGCCACAGGCCCCCAAACACAAACCACAGCGCTTTTCTCTGGAAAACAAACCCGCCTGCCGACATTTTGATGGCAGATTGCAGGAGCCACTTGCTGCTATCAAATCAGCCCAACTTGGCACTGGTGCCACCATGGGTCTGGTCACCATCCGGCCTATCGTAGCTTTTCAGGAGCCAGCCGGTCACTCCCAGTCATAGGCCCCCAGACACAAACCTCTGCCCGTTTCCCTGGCAAACAAAAGTAAGCTGCCCCGCTTCTGGATGGCAGATTGTAGGACGCACTTGGTACTATCAAACCAGCCCGACTTGGCACTGGTGCCACCTCTGGTCTGGGAACTATGGTGCGTATCGTGGCTTCTAAGGAGCCAGCCGGCCACTCCCAGCCATAGGCACCCAAACACAAACAACGGCGCTTTTCCCTGGAAAACAAAACTCGCCTGCCAACATTTTGATGGCAGATTGCAGGAGCCACTTGGTACTATCAAACCAGCTCAACTTGGCACTGGTGCCACCATGGGTCTGCTCACCATCCTGCCTATCGTAGCTTTTCAGGAGCCAGACGGTCACTCGCAGCCATAGGCCCCCAGACAAAAACCTCGGCCCGTTTCCCTGGCAAACAAAAGTAAGCTGCCCCGCTTCTGCATGGCAGATTGCAGGAGCTATTTAGTACTATCAAACCAGCCCGACTTGGCACTGGTGCCACCATGGGTCTGGTCACCATCCTGCCTATCGTAGCTTTTCAGGAGCCAGCCGGTCACTCCCAGCCATAGGCCCCCAGACAAAAACCTCGGCCCGTTCCCCTGGCAAACAAAAGTAAGTTATCCCACTTCTGGATGGCAGATTGCAGGAGCCACTTTTCACCATCAAACCAGCCCAACTTGGCACTGGTGCCACCTCTGGTCTGGGAACCATCCTGCGTATCGTGGATTCTAAGGAGCCAGCCGGCCACTCCTGCCACAGGCCCCCAAACACAAACAACGGCGCTTTTCCCTGGATAACAAACTCGCCTGCCAACTTTTTGATGGCAGATTGCAGGAGCCACTTGGTACTATCAAACCAGCCCAACTTGGCACTGGTGCCACCATGGGTCTGGTCACCATCCTGCCTATCGTAGCTTTTCAGGAGCCAGGCGGTCACTCCCAGCCATAGGCCCTGAGACACAAACCTCGGCCCGTATCGCTGGCAAACAAAAGTAAGCTGCCCCGCTTCTGGATGGCAGATTGCAGGAGCCACTTGGTACTATCAAACCAGCCCAACTTGGCACTGGTGCCACCTCTGGTCTGGGAACCATGCCGCGTATCGTGGATTCTAAGGAGCCAGCCGGCCACTCCCAGCCACAGGCCCCCAAACAGAAACAACGGCGCTTTTCCCTGGAAAACAAAACTCGCCTGCCAACTTTTTGATGGCAGATTGCAGGAGCCACTTGGTACTATCAAACCAGCCCGACTTGGCACTGGTGCCACCATGGGTCTGGTCACCATCCTGCCTATCGTGGATTCTAATTAGCCATCTGTCCACTCCCAGCCACAGGCCCCCAAACAAAAACAACGGCGCTTTTCCCTGGAAAACAAAACTCGTCTGCCAACTTTTTGATGGCAGATTGCAGGAGCCACTTGGTACTATCAAACCAGCGCAACTTGGCACTGGTGCCACCTTGGGTCTGGGAACCATGCTGCGTATCGTGGATTATAAGGAGCCAGCCGGCCACTCCCAGCCACAGGCCCCCAAACACAAACCACAGCGCTTTTCCCTGGAAAACAAAATTCGCCGGCCAACTTTTTGATGGCAGATTGCAGGAGCCACTTGGTACTATCAAATCAGCCCAACTTGGCACTGGTGCCACCATGGGTCTGGTCACCATCCTGCCTATCGTAGCTCTTCAGGAGCCAGCCGGTCACTCCCAGTCATAGGCCCCCAGACACAAAGCTCGGCCCGTTTCCCTGGCAAACAAAAGTAAGCTGCCCCGCTTCTGGATGGCAGATTGTAGGACGCACTTGGTACTATCAAACCAGCCCGACTTGGCACTGGTGCCACCTCTGGTCTGGGAACTATGGTGCGTATCGTGGATTCTAAGGAGCCAGCCGGCCACTCCCAGCCATAGGCACCCAAACACAAACAACGGCGCTTTTCCCTGGAAAACAAAACTCGCCTGCCAACTTTTTGATGGCAAATTGCAGGAGCCACTTGGTACTATCAAACCAGCTCAATTTGGCACTGGTGCCACCATGGGTCTGCTCACCATCCTGCCTATCGTAGCTTTTCAGGAGCCAGCCGGTCACTCCAAGCCATAGGCCCCCAGACAAAAACCTCGGCCCGTTTCCCTGGCAAACAAAAGTAAGCTGCCCCGCTTCTGCATGGCAGATTGCAGGAGCTATTTAGTACTATCAAACCAGCCCGACTTGGCACTGGTGCCACCATGGGTCTGGTCACCATCCTGCCTATCGTAGCTTTTCAGGAGCCAGCCGGTCACTCCCAGCCATAGGCCCCCAGACAAAAACCTCGGCCCGTTTCCCTGGCAAACAAAAGTAAGTTATCCCGCTTCTGGATGGCAGATTGCAGGAGCCACTTTTCACCATCAAACCAGCCCAACTTGGCACTGGTGCCACCTCAGGTCTGGGAACCATCCTGCGTATCGTGGATTCTAAGGAGCCAGCCGGCCACTCCCAGCCACAGGCCCCCAAACACAAACAACGGCGCTTTTCCCTGGATAACAAACTCGCCTGCCAACTTTTTGATGGCAGATTGCAGGAGCCACTTGGTACTATCAAACCAGCCCAACTTGGCACTGGTGCCACCATGGGTCTGGTCACCATCCTGCCTATCGTAGCTTTTCAGGAGCCAGGTGGTCACTCCCAGCCATAGGCCCTGAGACACAAACCTCGGCCCGTATCCCTGGCAAACAAAAGTAAGCTGCCCCACTTCTGGATGGCAGATTGCAGGAGCCACTTGGTACTATCAAACCAGCCCAACTTGGCACTGGTGCCACCTCTGGTCTGGGAACCATGCTGCGTATCGTGGATTCTAAGGAGCCATCCGTCCACTCTCAGACACAGGCCACCAAACACAAACAACGGCGCTTTTCCCTGGAAAACAAAACTCGCCTGCCAACTTTTTGATGGCAGATTGCAGGAGCCACTTGGTACTATCAAACCAGCCCAACTTGGCACTGGTGCCACCATGGGTCTGGTCACCATCCTGCCTATCGTAGCTTTTCAGGAGCCAGCCGGTCACTCGCAGCCATAGGCCCCCAGACACAAACCTCGGCCCGTTTCCCTGGCAAACAAAAGTAAGCTGCCCCGCTTCTGGATGGCAGATTGCAGGACGCACTTGGTAGTATCAAACCAGCCCGACTTGGCACTGGTGCCACCTCTGGTCTGGGAACCATCCTGCGTATCGTGGATTCCTAGCAGCCAGCCGGCCACTCCCAGCCACAGGCCCCCAAACACAAACAACGGCGCTTTTCCCTGGAAAACAAAACTCGCCTGCCAACATTTTGATGGCAGATTGCAGGAGCCACTTGGTACTATCAAATCAGCCCAACTTGGCACTGGTGCCACCATGCGTTTGGTCACCATCCTGCCTATCGTAGCTTTTCAGGAGCCAGGCGGTCACTCCCAGCCATAGGCCCCCAGAGAAAAACCTCGGCCCGTTTCCCTGGCATACAAAAGTAAGCTGCCCCGCTTCTGGATGGCAGATTGCAGGAACAACTTGGTACTATCAAACCAGCCCGACTTGGCACTGGTGCCACCTCTGGTCTGGGAACCATCCTGCGTATCGTGGTTCTAAGGAGCCATCCGTCCACTCCCAGCCACAGGCCCCCAAACACAAACAACGGCGCTTTTCCCTGGAAAACCAAACTCGCCTGCCAACATTTTGATGGCAGATTGCAGGAGCCACTTGGTACTATCAAACCAGCCCAACTTGGCACTGGTGCCACCATGGATCTGGTCACCATCCTGCCTATCGTAGCTTTTCAGGAGCCAGACGGTCACTCCAAGCCATAGGCGCCCAGACAAAAAGCTCGGCCCGTTTCCCTGGCAAACAAAGTAAGCTGCCCCGCTTCTGGATGGCAGATTGCAGGACGCACTTGGTACTATCAAACCAGCCCGACTTGGCACTGGTGCCACCTTGGGTCTGGGAACCATCCTGCGTATCGTGGATTCTAAGGAGCCAGCCGGTCACTCCCAGCCACAGGCCCCCAAACACAAACCACAGCGCTTTTCCCTGGAAAACAAAACTCGCCTGCCAATATTTTGATGGCAGATTGCAGGAGCCACTTGGTACTATCAAATCAGCCCAACTTGGCACTGGTGCCACCATGGGTCTGGTCACCATCCTGCCTATCGTAGCTTTTCAGGAGCCAGCCGGTCCCTCCCTGCCATAGGCCCCCAGAGAAAAACTTTGGCCCGTTTCCCTGGCAAACAAAAGTAAGCTACCCCGCTTCTGGATGGCAGATTGCAGGAGCCACTTTGCACCATCAAACTAGCCCGACTTGGCACTGGTGCCACCTCAGGTCTGGGAACCATCCTGCGTATCGTTCATTCTAAGGAGCCAGCCGGCCACTCCAGCCACAGGCCCCCAGACACAAACAACGGCGCTTTTCCCTGGAAAACAAAACTCGCCTGCCAACTTTTAGATGGCAGATTGCAGGAGCCACTTGGTACTGTCAAATCAGCCCAACTTGGCACTGGTGCCACCATGGGTCTGGTCACCATCCTGCCTATCGTAGCTTTTCAGGACCTAGCAGGTCACTCCCAGCCATAGGCGCCCAGACACAAAGCTCGGCCCGTTTCCCTGGCAAACAAAAGTAAGCTGCCCCGCTTCTGGATGGCAGATTTCCGGAGCCACTTGGTACTATCAAACCATCCCGACTTGGCACTGGTGCCACCTCTGGTCTGGGAACCATGCTGCGTATCGTGGATTCTAAGGAGCCATCCGTCCGCTCCCAGCCACAGGCCCCCAAACACAAACAACGGCGCTTTTCCCTGGAAAACAAAACTCGCCTGCCAACATTTTGATGGCAGATTGCACGAGCCACTTGCTACTATCAAATCAGCCCATCTTGGCACTGGTGCCACCATGGGTCTGGTCACCATCCTGCCTATCGTAGGTGTTCAGGCGCCAGCCGGTCACTCCCAGCCATAGGCCCCCAGAGAAAAACCTCGGCCCGTTTCCCTGGCAAACAAAAGTAAGCTGCCCCGCTTCTGGATGGCAGATTGCAGGAGCCACTTTTCACCATCAAACCAGCCCAACTTGGCACTGGTGCCACCTCTGGTCTGGGAACCATGCTGTGTATCGTGGATTCCAATTAGCAAGCCGGCCACTCCCAGCCACAGGCCTCCAAACACAAACAACGGCGCTTTTCCCTGGAAAACAAAACTCGCCTGCCAACTTTTTGATGGCAGATTGCAGGAGCCACTTGGTACTATCAAACCAGCCCAACTTGGCACTGGTGCCACCATGGGTCTGGTCACCATCCTGCCTATCGTAGCTTTTCAGGACCTAGACGGTCACTCCCAGCCATAGGCCCCGTGACACAAAGCTCGGCCCGTTTCCCTGGCAAACAAAAGTAAGCTGTCCCGCTTCTGGATGGCAGATTGCAGGATCCACTAGGTATTATCAAACCAGCCCGACTTGGCACTGGTGCCACCTCTGGTCTGGGAACCATCCTGCGTATCGTGGATTCTAAGCAGCCAGCCGGCCACTCCCAGCCACAGGCCCCCAAACACAAACAACGGCGCTTTTCCCTGGAAAACAAAACTCGCCTGCCAACATTTTGATGGCAGATTGCAGGAGCCACTTGGTACTATCAAACCAGCCCAACTTGGCACTGGTGCCACCATGGGTCTGGTCACCATCCTGCCTATCGTAGCTTTTCAGGAGCCAGCCGGTCACTCCAAGCCATAGGCCCCCAGACAAAAACCTCGGCCCGTTTCCCTGGCAAAGAAAAATAAGCTACCCCGCATCTGGATGGCACATTGCAGGAGCCACTTTGCACCATCAAACTAGCCCGACTTGGCACTGGTGCCACCTCTGGTCTGGGAACCATCCTGCGTATCGTGGATTCTAATTAGCCATCCGTCCACTCCCAGCCACAGGCCCCCAAACAAAAACAACGGCGCTTTTCCCTGGAAAACAAAACTCGCCTGCCAAATTTTGATGGCAGATTGCCGGAGCCACTGGGTACTATCAAACCAGCCCAACTTGACACTGGTGCCACCATGGGTCTGGTCACCATCCTGCCTATCGTAGCTTTTCAGGAGCCAGCCGGTCACTCCCAGCCATAGGCCCCCAGACAAAAAGCTCGGACCGTTTCCCTGGCAAACAAAAGTAAGTTATTCCGCTACTGGATGGCAGATTGCAGGAGCCACTTTTCACCATCAAACCAGCCCGACTTGGCACTGGTGCCACCTCTGGTCTGGGAACCATGCTGCGTATCGTGGATTCTAAGGAGCCTGCCGGCCACTCCCAGCCACAGGCCCCCAAACACAAACAACGGCGCATTTCCCTGGATAACAAACTCGCCTGCCAACTTTTTGATGGCAGATTGCAGGAGCCACTTGGTACTATCAAACCAGCCCAACTTGGCACTGGTGCCACCATGGGTCTGGTCACCATCCTGCCTATCGTAGCTTTTCAGGAGCCAGCTGGTCACTCCCAGCCATAGGCCCCGGGACACAAACCTCGGCCCGTTTCCCTGGCATACAAAAGTAAGCTGCCCTGCTTCTGGATGGCAGATTGCAGGAACCACTTGGTACTATCAAACCAGCAAAACTTGGCACTGGTGCCACCTTGGGTCTGGATACCATGCTGCGTATCGTGGATTCTAAGGAGCCAGCCGGCCACTCCCAGCCACAGGCCCCCAAACACAAACAACGGCGCTTTTCCCTGGAAAACAAAACTCGTCTGCCAACTTTTTGATGGCAGATTGCCAGAGCCACTTGGTACTATCAAACCAGCCCAACTTGGCACTGGTGCCACCTTGGGTCTGGGAACCATCCTGCGTATCGTGGATTCTAAGGAGCCAGCCGGCCACTCCCAGCCACAGGCCCCCAAACACAAACCACAGCGCTTTTCCCTGGAAAACAAAATTCGCCGGCCAACTTTTTGATGGCAGATTGCAGGAGCCACTTGGTACTATCAAATCAGCCCAACTTGGCACTGGTGCCACCATGGGTCTGGTCACCATCCTGCTTATCGTAGCTTTTCAGGAGCCAGCCGGTCACTCCCAGCCATAGGCGCCCAGACACAATGCTCTGCCCTTTTCCCTGGCAAACCAAAGTAAGCTGCCCCGCTTCTGGATGGCAGATTGCAGGAACCACTTGGTACTATAAAACCAGCCCGACTTGGCACTGGTGCCACCTCTGGTCTGGGAACCATGCTGCGTATCGTGGATTCTAAGGAGCCAGCCGGCCACTCCCAGCCACAGGCCCCCAAACAAAATCAACGGCGCTTTTCCCTGGAAAACAAAACTCGCCTGCCAAATTTTTGATGGCAGATTGCAGGAGCCACTTGGTACTATCAAACCAGCCCAACTTGACACTGGTGCCACCATGGGTCTGGTCACCATCCTGCCTATCTTAGCTTTTCAGGAGCCAGCCGGTCACTCCCAGCCATAGGCCCCCAGACACAAAGCTCGGCCCGTTTCCCTGGCAAACAAAAGTAAGCTGCCCCGCTTCTGGATGGCAGATTGCAGGAGCCACTTGGTACTATCAAACCAGCCCAACTTGGCACTGGTGCCACCTTGGGTCTGGGAACCATCCTGCGTATCGTGGATTCTAAGGAGCCAGCCGGTCACTCCCAGCCACAGGCCCCCAAACACAAACCACAGCGCTTTTCCCTGGAAAACAAACCCGCCTGCCGACATTATGATGGCAGATTGCAGGAGCCACTTGCTGCTATCAAATCAGCCCAACTTGGCACTGGTGCCACCATGGGTCTGGTCACCATCCTGCCTATCGTAGCTTTTCAGGAGCCAGCCGCTCACTCCCAGCCATAGGGCCCCAGACACAAAGCTCGGCCCGTTTCCCTGGCAAACAAAAGTAAGCTGCCCCGCTTCTGGATGGCAGATTGAAGGACGCACTTGGTACTATCAAACCAGCCCGACTTGGCACTGGTGCCACCTCTGGTCTGGGAACTATGGTGCGTATCGTGGATTCTAAGGAGCCAGCCGGCCACTCCCAGCCATAGGCACCCAAACACAAACAACGGCGCTTTTCCCTGGAAAACAAAACTCGCCGGCCAACTTTTTGATGGCAGATTGCAGGAGCCACTTGGTACTATTAAACCAGCTCAACTTGGCACTGGTGCCACCATGGGTCTGCTCACCATCCTGCCTATCGTAGCTTTTCAGGAGCCAGACGGTCACTCGCAGCCATAGGCCCCCAGACAAAAACCTCGGCCCGTTTCCCTGGCAAACAAAAGTAAGCTGCCCCGCTTCTGCATGGCAGATTGCAGGAGCTATTTAGTACTATCAAACCAGCCCGACTTGGCACTGGTGCCACCTCAGGTCTGGGAACCATCCTGCGTATCGTGGATTCTAAGGAGCCAGCCGGCCACTCCCAGCCACAGGCCCCCAAACACAAACAACGGCGCTTTTCCCTGGAAAACAAATCTCGCCTGCCAAATTTTGACGGCAGATTGCAGGAGCCACTTGGTACTATCAAATCAGCCCAACTTGGGACTGGTGCCACCATGGGTCTGGTCACCATCCTGCCTATCGTAGCTTTTCAGGAGCCAGCCGGTCACTCCCAGCCATAGGCCCCCAGACAAAAACCTCGGCCCGTTTCCCTGGCATACAAAAGTAAGCTGCCCTGCTTCTGGATGGCAGATTGCAGGAACCACTTGGTACTATCAAACCAGCAAAACTTGGCACTGGTGCCACCTTGGGTCTGGATACCATGCTGCGTATCGTGGATTCTAAGGAGCCAGCCGGCCACTCCCAGCCACAGGCCCCCAAACCCAAACAATGGCGCTTTTCCCTGGGAAACAAAACTCTCCTGCCAACTTTTTGATGGGAGATTGCAGGAGCCACTTGGTTTTATCAAATCAGACCAACTTGGCACTGGTGCCACCATGGGTCTGGTCACCATCCTGCCTATCGTAGCTTTTCAGGAGCCAGCCGGTCACTCCCAGCCATAGGCCCCCAGACACAAACCTCGGCCCGTTTCCCTGAAAAACAAAAGTAAGTTATCCCGCTTCTGGATGGCAGATTGCCGGAGCCACTTGGTACTATCAAACCAGCCCGACTTGGCACTGGTGCCACCATGGGTCTGGTCACCATCCTGCCTATCGTGGATTCTAATTAGCCATCCATCCACTCCCAGCCACAGGCCCCCAAACAAAAACAACGGCGCTTTTCCCTGGAAAACAAAACTCGTCTGCCAACTTTTTGATGGCAGATTGCCAGAGCCACTTGGTACTATCAAACCAGCCCAACTTGGCACTGGTGCCACCTTGGGTCTGGGAACCATGCTGCGTATCGTGGATTAGAAGGAGCCAGCCGGCCACTCCCAGCCACAGGCCCCCAAACAAAAACCACAGCGCTTTTCCCTGGAAAACAAAATTCGCCGGCCAACTTTTTGATGGCAGATTGCAGGAGCCACTTGGTACTATCAAATCAGCCCAACTTGGCACTGGTGCCACCATGGGTCTGGTCACCATCCTGCTTATCGTAGCTTTTCAGGAGCCAGCCGGTCACTCCCAGCCATAGGCGCCCAGACAGAATGCTCTGCCCTTTTCCCTGGCAAACCAAAGTAAGCTGCCCCGCTTCTGGATGGCAGATTGCAGGAACCACTTGGTACTATAAAACCAGCCCGACTTGGCACTGGTGCCACCTCTGGTCTGGGAACCATGCTGCGTATCGTGGATTCTAAGGAGCCAGCCGGCCACTCCCAGCCACAGGCCCCCAAAGAAAAACAACGGCGCTTTTGCCTGGAAAACAAAACTCGCCTGCCAAATTTTTGATGGCAGATTGCAGGAGCCACTTGGTACTATCAAACCAGCCCAACTTGACACTGGTGCCACCATGGGTCTGGTCACCATCCTGCCTATCTTAGCTTTTCAGGAGCCAGCCGGTCACTCCCAGCCATAGGCCCCCAGACACAAAGCTCGGCCCGTTTCCCTGGCAAACAAAAGTAAGCTGCCCCGCTTCTGGATGGCAGATTGCAGGAGCCACTTGGTACTATCAAACCAGCCCAACTTGGCACTGGTGCCACCTTGGGTCTGGGAACCATCCTGCGTATCGTGGATTCTAAGGAGCCAGCCGGTCACTCCCAGCCACAGGCCCCCAAACACAAACCACAGCGCTTTTCCCTGGAAAACAAACCCGCCTGCCGACATTTTGATGGCAGATTGCAGGAGCCACTTGGTACTATCAAATCAGCCCAACTTGGCACTGGTGCCACCATGGGTCTGGTCACCATCCTGCCTATCGTAGCTTTTCAGGAGCCAGCCGGTCACTCCCAGCCATAGGCCCTCAGACACAAAGCTCGGCCCGTTTCCCTGGCAAACAAAAGTAAGCTGCCCCGCTTCTGGATGGCAGATTGTAGGACGCACTTGGTACTATCAAACCAGCCCGACTTGGCACTGGTGCCACCTCTGGTCTGGGAACTATGGTGCGTATCGTGGATTCTAAGGAGCCAGCCGGCCACTCCCAGCCATAGGCACCCAAACACAAACAACGGCGCTTTTCCCTGGAAAACAAAACTCGCCTGCCAACTTTTTGATGGCAGATTGCAGGAGCCACTTGGTACAATTAAACCAGCTCAACTTGGCACTGGTGCCACCATGGGTCTGGTCACCATCCTGCCTATCGTAGCTTTTCAGGAGCCAGACGGTCACTCGCAGCCATAGGCCCCCAGACAAAAACCTCGGCCCGTTTCCCTGGCAAACAAAAGTAAGCTGCCCCGCTTCTGCATGGCAGATTGCAGGAGCTATTTAGTACTATCAAACCAGCCCGACTTGGCACTGGTGCCACCTCAGGTCTGGGAACCATCCTGCGTATCGTGGATTCTAAGGAGCCAGCCGGCCACTCCCAGCCACAGGCCCCCAAACACAAACAACGGCGCTTTTCCCTGGAAAACAAAACTCGCCTGCCAAATTTTGACGGCAGATTGCAGGAGCCACTTGGTACTATCGAATCAGCCCAACTTGGGACTGGTGCCACCATGGGTCTGGTCACCATCCTGCCTATCGTAGCTTTTCAGGAGCCAGCCGGTCACTCCCAGCCATAGGCCCCCAGACAAAAACCTCGGCCCGTTTCCCTGGCAAACAAAAGTAAGCTGCCCTGCTTCTGGATGGCAGATTGCAGGAACCACTTGGTACTATCAAACCAGCAAAACTTGGCACTGGTGCCACCTTGGGTCTGGATACCATGCTGCGTATCGTGGATTCTAAGGAGCCAGCCGGCCACTCCCAGCCACAGGCCCCCAAACACAAACTACGGCGCTTTTCCCTGGAAAACAAAACTCTCCTGCCAATTTTTGATGGGAGATTGCAGGAGCCACTTGGTTTTATCAAATCAGACCAACTTGGCACTGGTGCCACCATGGGTCTGGTCACCATCCTGCCTATCGTAGCTTTTCAGGAGCCAGCCGGTCACTCCCAGCCATAGGCCCCCAGACACAAACCTCGGCCCGTTTCCCTGACAAACAAAAGTAAGTTATCCCGCTTCTGGATGGCAGATTCCAGGAGCCACTTGGTACTGTCAAACCAGCCCGACTTGGCACTGGTGCCACCATGGGTGTGGTCACCATCCTGCGTATCGTGGATTCTAATTAGCCATCCGTCCACTCCCAGCCACAGGCCCCCAAACAAAAACAACGGCGCTTTTCCCTGGAAAACAAAACTCGTCTGCCAACTTTTTGATGGCAGATTGCCAGAGCCACTTGGTACTATCAAACCAGCCCAACTTGGCACTGGTGCCACCTTGGGTCTGGGAACCATGCTGCGTATCGTGGATTATAAGGATCCAGCCGGCCACTCCCAGCCACAGGCCCCCAAACACAAACCACAGCGCTTTTCCCTGGAAAACAAAATTCGCCGGCCAACTTTTTGATGGCAGATTGCAGGAGCCACTTGGTACTATCAAACCAGCCCAACTTGGCACTGGTGCCACCATGGGTCTGGTCACCATCCTGCCTACCTTAGCTTTTCAGGACCTAGCCGGTCACTCCCAGCCATAGGCCCCCAGACACAAATCTCGACCCGTTTCCCTGGCAAACAAAAGCAAGCTGTCCCGCTTCTGGATGGCAGATTGTAGCACGCACTCGGTACTATCAAACCAGCCCGACTTGGCACTGGTGCCACCTCTGGTCTGGGAACCATCCTGCGTATCGTGGATTCTAAGGAGCCAGCCGGCCACTCCCAGACATAGGCACCCAAACACAAACAACGGCGCTTTTCCCTGGAAAACAAAACTCGCCTGCCAACATTTTGATGGCAGATTGCAGGAGCCACTTGGTGCTATCAAACCAGCCCAACTTGGCACTGGTGCCACCATGGGTCTGCTCACCATTCTGCCTATCGTAGCTTTTCAGGAGCCAGCCGCTCACTCCCAGCCATAGGCCCCCAGACAAAAAGCTCGGCCCGTTTCCCTGGCAAACAAAAGTAAGCTGCCCCGCTTCTGGATGGCAGATTGGAGGACGCACTTGGTACTATCAAACCAGCCCGACTTGGCACTGGTGCCACCTCAGGTCTGGGAACCATCCTGCGTATCGTGGATTCTAAGGAGCCAGCCGGCCACTCCCAGCCACAGGCCCCCAAACACAAACAACGGCGCTTTTCCCTGGAAAACAAAACTCGCCTGCCGACATTTTGATGGCAGATTGCAGGAGCCACTTGGTACTATCAAACCAGCCCAACTTGGCACTGGTGCCACCATGGGTCTGGTCACCATCCTGCCTATCGTAGCTTTTCAGGAGCCAGCCGGTCACTCCCAGCCATAGGCCCCGAGACACAAACCTCGGCCCTTTTCCCTGGTAAACAAAAGTAATCTGCCCCGCTTCTGGATGGCAGATTGCAGGAGCCACTTTGCACCATCATACTAGCCCGACTTGGCACTGGTGCCACCTTGGGTCTGGGAACCATCCTGCGTATCGTGGATTCTAAGGAGCCAGCCGGCCACTCCCAGCCACAGGCCCCCAAACACAAACAACGGCGCTTTTCCCTGGAAAACAAAACTCGCCTGCCAAATTTTGACGACAGATTGCAGGAGCCACTTGGTACTATCAAATCAGCCCAACTTGGGACTGGTGCCAGCATGGGTCTGGTCACCATCCTGCCTATCGTAGCTTTTCAGGAGCCAGCCGGTCACTCCCAGCCATAGGCCCCCAGACAAAAACCTCGGCCCGTTTCCCTGGCAAACAAAAGTAAGCTGCCCCGCTTCTGGATGGCAGATTGCAGGAACCACTTTGTACTATCAAACCAGCAAAACTTGGCACTGGTGCCACCTTGGGTCTGGATACCATGCTGCGTATCGTGGATTCTAAGGAGCCAGCCGGCCACTCCCAGCCACAGGCCCCCAAACACAAACAACGGCGCTTTTCCCTGGAAAACAAAACTCTCCTGCCAACTTTTTGATGGCAGATTGCAGGAGCCACTTGGTTTTATCAAATCAGCCCAACTTGGCACTGGTGCCACCATGGGTCTGGTCACCATCCTGCCTATCGTAGCTTTTCAGGAGCCAGCCGGTCACTCGCAGCCATAGGGCCCCAGACAAAAAGCTCGGCCCGTTTCCCTGGCAAACAAAAGTAAGCTACCCCGCTTCTGGATGGCAGATTGCAGGAGCCACTTTGCACCATCAAACTAGCCCGTCTTGGCAGTGGTGCCACCTCTGGTCTGGGAACCATCCTGCGTATCGTGGATTTTAAGGAGCCAGTCGGCCACTCCCAGCCATACGCCTCCAAACACAAACAACGGTCCGTTTCCCTGGCAAAGAAAAGTAAGCTGCCCCGCGTCTGGATGTCAGATTGCAGGAACCACTTGTTGCCAAGTTGGGGTGGTTTGATAGTACCAAGTGGCTCCTGCAATCTTCCATCAAAAAGTTGGCAAGCGAGTTTTGTTTTCCAGGGAAAAGCGCCGTTGTTTGTGTTTGGGGGCCTGTGGCTGGGAGTGGCCAGCTGTCTCCTTAGAATCCACGATACGCAGGATGGGTCCCAGACCAGAGGTGGCACCAGTGCCAAGTCGGGCTGGTTTGATGGTGCAAAGTGGCTCCTGCAATCTGCCATCCAGAAGCGGGGTAGCTTACTTTTGTTTGCCAGGGAAACGGGCAGAGCTTTGTGTCTGGGGGCCTATGGCTGGGAGTGACCGGCTGCCTCCTGAAAAGCTACGATAGGCAGGATGGTGACCAGACCCATGGTGGCACCAGTGCCAAGTTGGGCTGGTTTGATAGTACCAAGTGGCTCCTGCAATCTGCCATCAAAAAGTTGGCAGGTGAGTTTTGTTTTCCAGGGAAAAGCGCCGTTGTTTGTGTTTGGGGGCCTGTGGCTGGGAGTGGCCAGCTGGCTCCTTAGAATCCACGATACGCAGGATGGTTCCCAGACCAGAGGTGGCACCAGTGCCAAGTCGGGCTGGTTTGATGGTACAAAGTGGCTCCTGCAATCTGCCATCCAGAAGCGGGGTAGCTTACTTTTGTTTGCCAGGGAAACGGGCCGAGGTTTGTGACTGGGGGCCTATGGCTGGGAGTGACCGGCTGGCGCCTGAAAAGCTACGATAGGCAGGATGGTGACCAGACCCATGGTGGCACCAGTGTCAAGTTGGGCTGGTTTGATAGTACCAAGTGGCTCCTGCAATCTGCCATCAAAAAGTTGGCAGGCCAGTTTTGTTTTCCAGGGAAAAGCGCCGTTGTTTGTGTTTGGAGGCCTGTGGCTGGGAGTGGCCGGCTGCCTCCTTTGAACCCAGGATACGCAGGATGGTTCCCAGAGCCAAGGTGGCGCCAGTGCCAAGTTGGGCTGGTTTGATAGTACCAAGCGGCTCCTGCAATCTGCCATCCAGAAGCGGGACAGCTTAATTTTGTTTCCCAGGGAAACGGGCCGAGGTATTTGTCTGGGGGCCTATGGCTGGGAGTGACTGGCTGGCTACTGAAAAGCTACGATAGGCAGGATGGTTACCAAACTCATGGTGGCACCAGTGCCAAGTTGGGCTGATTTGATAATACTAAATAGCTCCTGCAATCTGCCATCCAGACGGGGGGCAGCGGATTTTTGTTTGCTGCAGAAAAGTTCCGTGGTTTTTTTTTGGGGGTATATGGCTGGACGTGGCCGGCTGGCTCCTTAAAAAGATCGATACGCAGGATTGTTCCCTGACCCAAGGTGGCATCACTGCCAAGTCGGGCTGTTTTCGTAGTACCAAGTGCGTCCTGCAATTTGCCATCCAGAAGAGGGGCAGTTGAGTTTTGTTTGCCAGAGCAAAGGGCCGTGGTATGTGTTTGAGGGCATATGGCTGAGAGTGGCCGGCTGGCCCCTGAAAATCCACGATAGGCAGGATGGTTCCCAGAGCCAAGGTAGCACCAGTGCCATGTTGGCCTGGTTTGATAGTACCATGTGGCTCCTGCAATCTGCCATCCAGAAGCGGGGCAGCTTACTTTTGTTTGCCAGGGAAACGGGCCGAGATATTTGTCTGGGGGCCTATGGCTGGGAGTGACCGGCTGGCTCCTGAAAAGCTACGATAGGCAGGATGGTGACCAGACCCAAAGTGGAACCAGTACCAAGTTGGGCTGGTTTGATAGTACCAAGTGGCTCCTGCAATCTGCCATCAAAAATTTGGCAGGCGAGTTTTGTTTTCCAGGGAAAAGCGCCGTTGTTTAGAGGCCTGTGGCTGGGAGTGGCCGCCTGTCCTCGTAGAATCTACGTTACGCAGCATGGTTCCCAGAGCCAAGGTGGCACCAGGGCCAAGTCGGGCAGGTTTGATAGTACCAAATGCATCCTGCAATCTGCCATCCGAAAGCGGGGCAGTTTACTTTTGTTTGCCAGGGAAACGGGCCGAGGTTTTTGTCTGGGGGCCTATGGCAGGGAGTGACCGTCTGGCTCCTTAGAATCCACGATACGCCGGATGGTTCCCAGACCCAAGGCGGCACCAGTGCCAAGTCGGGCTGGTTTGACACTACCACGTGGCTCCTGCAATCTGCCATCCAGAATCGGGGCAGCTTAATTTTGTTTGCCAGGGAAACGGTCCGAGGTTTGTGTCTGGGGGCCTATGGCTGGGAGTGACCGGCTGGCTCCTAAATGCTACAATAGGCAGGATGGTTCCCAGACCCATAGTGGCACCAGTGCCAAGTTGGGATGATTTGATAGTACCAAGTGGCTCCTGCAATCTGCCATCAAAAAGCTGGCAGGCGAGTTTTGTTTTCCAGGGAAAAGCGCCGTTGTTTGTGTTTGGGGGCCTGTGGCTGGGAGTGGCCGGCTGGCTCCTTAGAATCCACGATATGCAGGATTGTTCCCAGACCCAAGGTGGCACCAGTGCCAAGTCGGGCTGGTTTGATGGTGCAAAGTGGCTCCTGCAATCTGCCATCCAGACGCGGGGCAGCGGATTTTTGTTTCCATGAGAAATGGTCCGTGGTTTGTTTTTGGGGGTATATGGCTGGGCCTGGCCGGCTGGCTCCGTAAAAAGATCGATATGCAGGATGGTTCCCTGACACAAGGTGGCACCAGTGCCACGTTGGGCGGTTTTCGTAGTACAAAGTGCGTCCTAAAATTTGCCATCCAGAAGAGGGGCAGTTGAGTTTTGTTTGCCAGAGAAAAGGGCCGTGGTTTGTTTTTGGGGGCATATGGCTGATAGTGGCCGGCTGGCCCCTGAAAATCCACAATAAACAGGATGGTTCCCACACCAGAAGTGTCACCAGTGCCAAGTCGGGGTGGTTTGATAGTACTAAATAGCTCCTGCAATCTGCCATGCAGAAGCGGGGCAGCTTACTTTTGTTTCCCAGGGAAACGGGCCGAGGTTTGTGTCTGGGGGCCTATGGCTGCGAGTGACCGGCTGGCTCCTGAAAAGCTACGATAGGCAGGATGGTGACCAGACCCATGGTGGCACCAGTGCCAAGTTGGGCTGGTTTGATAGTACCAAGTGGCTCCGGCAATCTGCCATCAAAAAGTTGGCAGGCGAGTTTTGTTTTCCAGGGAAAAGCGCCGTTGTTTGTGTTTGGGGGCCTGTGGCTGGGAGTGGCTAGCTGGCTCCTTAGAACCCACGATACGCAGGATGGTTCCCAGACCAGAGGTGGCACCAGTGCCAAGTTGGGCTGGTTTGATGGTGCAAAGTGGCTCCTGCAATCTGCCATCCAGAAGCGGGGTAGCTTACTTTTGTTTGCCAGGGAAACGGGCCGAAATATTTGTCTAGGGGCCTCTGGCTGGGGGTGACTGGGTGGCACCTGAAAAGCTACGATAGGCAGGATGGTGACCAGACCCATGGTGGCACCAGTGCCAAGTTCGGCTGATTTGATAAAACCAAGTGGCTCCTGCAATCTGCCATCAAATGTTTGGCAGGCGAGTTTTGTTTTCCAGGGAAAAGCACCGTTGTGTGTGTTTTGGGGCCTGTGGCTGGGAGTGGCCAGCTGGCTCCTTAGAATCCACGATACGCAGGATGGTTCCCAGACCCAAGGTGGCACCAGTGCCAAGTCGGGCTGGTTTGATAGTACCAAGTGGTTCCTGCAATCTGCCATCCAGAAGCGGGGCAGCTGAATTTTGTTTGCCAGAGAAAAAGGCTGTTGTTTGTGTTTCGGGGCCTGTGGCTGGCAGTGGCCGGCTGGCTCCTGAAAAGCTACGATAGGCAGGATGGTGACCAGACCCAAGGTGGCACCAGTGCCAAGTAGGGCTGGTTTCATAGTACCCAGTGGCTCCTGCAATCTCCCATCAGGAAGAGGGGCAGTTGAGTTTTGTTTTCCAGAGAAAAGGGCCGTGGTTTGTGTTTGGGGCCTATGGCTGAGAGTGACCGGCTGGCCCCTGAAAATCCACGATAGGAAGGATGGTTCCCAGATCCAAGGTGGCAGCAGTGCCATGTTGTGCTGGTGTGATAGTCCCAAGTGGCTCCTGCAATCTGCCATCCAGAAGCGGGGCAGCTGAATTTTGTTTGCCAGAGAAAAATGCTGTGGTTTGTGTTTGGGGGCCTGTGGCTGGGAGTGGCCGGCTGGCTCCTGAAAATCCATGATACGCAGCATGGTTCCCAGACCCAAGGTGGCACCAGTGCCAAGTGGGGCTGGTTTCACAGTGTCAAGTGCCTCCTGCAATCTCCCATCCAGAAGCGGGGCAGCTGAGTTTTGTTTGCCTGTGAAACGGGCCGTTGTTTTTGATTGGGGTCTGTGGCCGAGAGTGTTCGGCTGGCTCCTGACAACCCACAATACGCAGGATGTTTCCCAGACCCAAGGTGGCACCAGTGCCAAGTCGGGTTGGTTTGATAGTACCAAGTGGCTCCTGCAATCTGCCATCCAGAAGCGGTGCAGTTGAGTGTTGTTTGCCAGAGAAAAGGGCCGTGGGTTTTGTTTGGGGGCATATGGCTGGGAGTGGCCGGCTGTCTCATTATAAAGATCGATACGCAGGATGGTTCCCAGACCCAAGGTGGCACCAGTGCGAAGTAGGGCTGTTTTTATAGTACCAAGTGCGTCCTGCAATTTGCCATCCAGAAGAGGGGCAGTTGAGTTTTGTTTGCCAGAGAATAGCGCCGTTGTTTGTGTTTGGGGGCTTGTGGCTGGGAGTGGCCGACTGGCGCCTTAGAAACTGTGTTACGCAGCATGGTTCCCAGACCAGAGGTGGCACCAGTGCCAAGTTGGGCTGGTTTGATAGTACCATGTGGCTCCTGCAATCTGCCATCCAGAAGCGGGGCAGCTTACTTTTGTTTGCCAGTGAAACGGGCCGAGGTTTGTGACTTGGGACCTATGGCTGGGAGTGGCCGTCTGGCTCCTTTGAACCCACGATACGCAGGATGGTTCCCAGACCCAAGGTGGCACCAGTGCCAAGTCGGGCTGGTTTGATACTACCAAGTGCGTCCTGCAATCTGCCATCCAGAAGCGGGGCAGCTTAATTTTGCTTGCCAGGGAATCGGGCCGTGGGTTTTGTATGGGGGCCTATGGCTGAGAGTGGCCGGCTGGCTCCTGAAAATCCACGCTAGGCAGCATGGTTCCCAGATGCAAGGTGGCACCAGTGCCAAGTCGGGCTGGTTTGATGGTGCAAAGTGGCTCCTGCAATCTGCCATCCAGAAGCGGGGCAGCTGATTTTTGTTTGCCAGAGAAAAATTCCGTGGATTGTTTTTGGGGGCATATTGCTGGGAGTGGCCGGCTGGCTCCTTAAAATGCTCGATACGCATGATGGTTCCCAGGCCCAAGGTGTCACCACTACCAAGTCGGCCTGCGGTTTTAGTATCAAGTTCATCCTGCAATTTGCCATCCAGAAGAGGGGCAGTTGAGTTTTGTTGGCCAGAGAAACGGGCCGAGGTTTCTGTTTGGGGACATATGGCTGAGAGTGGCCGGGTGGCCCCTGAATATCCACGATACACAGCATGGTTCCCAGATCCAAGGTGGCACCAGTGCCAAGTTGGGCTGGTTTGATAGTACCAAGTGTCTCCTGCAATCTGCCATCCAGAAGCGGGGCAGCTTACTTTTGTTTGCCAGAGAAATAGGCCTAGGTTTTTGTCTGGGGGCCTGTGGCTAGGAGTGGCCGGCTGGCTCCTAAGAATCCACGATACGCAGGATGTTTCCCAGACCCAAGGTGGCACCAGTGCCAAGTCGGGCTGGTTTTATAGTACCAAGTGGCTCCTGCAAACTCCATCAAAATGTTGGCAGACGTGTTTTGTTTTCCAGGGAACAGCGCCGTTGATTTTGTTTGGGGGCCTGTGGCTGGGAGTGGCCGGCTGGCTCCTTAGAATCCACGATACGCAGCATGGTTCCCAGACCAGATGTGGCACCAGTGCCAAGTCGGGCTGGTTTTATAGTACCAAGTGGCTCCTGCAAACTCCATCAAAATGTTGGCAGACGTGTTTTGTTTTCCAGGGAACAGCGCCGTTGATTTTGTTTGGGGGCCTGTGGCTGGGAGTGGCCGGCTGGCTCCTTAGAATCCACGATACGCAGGATGGTTCCCAGACCCAAGGTGGCACCAGTGCCAAGTCGGGCTGGTTTGATTACACCAAATGGCTCCTGCAATCTGCCATCCAGAAGTGAGGCAGCTAAGTTTTGTTTGCCAGAAAAAGGGCCGTGGTTTTTGTTGGGGGCCTGTGGCTGGGAGTAGCCGGCTGGCTCCTTAAAATCCACGATAGGCTGGATGGTTCCCAGACCAGAGGTGGCACCAGTGCCAAGTTGGGCTGGTTTGATAGTACCAAGTGGCTCCTGCAATCTGCCATCAAAAAGTTGGCAGGCGAGTTTTGTTTTTCAGGGAAAAGCGCCGTTGTTTGTATTTGGGGGCCTGTGGCTGGGAGTGGCCGGCTGGCTGCTTTGAACCCACGATACGCAGGATGGTTCCCAGACCCAAGGTGGCACCAGTGCCAAGTCGGGCTGGTTTGATACTACCAAGTGCGTCCTGCAATCTGCCATCCAGTAGCGGGGCAGCTTAATTTTGTTTGCCAGGGAAACGGGCCGTGGGTTTTGTTTGGGGGCCTATGGCTGAGAGTGGCCGGCTGGCTCCTGAAAATCCATGCTAGGCAGCATGGTTCCCAGATGCAAGGTGGCACCAGTTCCAAGTCGGGCTGGTTTGATGGTGCAAAGTGGCTCCTGCAATCTGCCATCCAGAAGCGGGGCAGCTGATTTTTGTTTGCCAGAGAAAAATTCCGTGGATTGTTTTTGGGGGCATATTGCTGGGAGTGGCCGGCTGGCTCCTTAAATTCTCGATACGCATGATGGTTCCCAGGTCCAAGGTGTCACCACTACCAAGTCGGCCTGCGGTTTTAGTATCAAGTTCATCCTGCAATTTGCCATCCAGAAGAGGGGCAGTTGAGTTTTGTTTGCCAGAGAACAGGGCCGAGGTTTCTGTTTGGGGATATATGGCTGAGAGTGGCCGGCTGGCCCCTGAATATCCACGATACACAGCATGGTTCCCAGATCCAAGGTGGCACCAGTGCCAAGTTGGGCTGGTTTGATAGTCCCAAGTGTCTCCTGCAATCTGCCATCCAGAAGCGGGGCAGCTTACTTTTGTTTGCCAGAGAAATAGGCCTAGGTTTTTGTTTGGGGGCCTGTGGCTAGGAGTGGCCGGCTGGCTCCTAAGAATCCACGATACGCAGGATGTTTCCCAGACCCAAGGTGGCACCAGTGCCAAGTCGGGCTGGTTTGATAGTCCCAAGTGGCTCCTGCAAACTGCCATCCAGAAGCGGGGCCGCTGAGTTTTGTTTGCCAGGGAAATGGGCCGTTGTTTGTGTTTGGGGGCCTGTGGCTGGGAGTGTTCGGCTGGTTCCTGAATATGTACGATACGCAGGATTGTTCCCAGACCCAAGGTGGCACCAGTGCCAAGTCGGGCTGGTTTGATGGTGCAAAGTGGCTCCTGCAATCTGCCATCCAGACGCGGGGCAGCGGATTTTTTTTTCCATGAGAAATGGTCCGTGGTTTGTTTTTGGGGGTATATGGCTGGGCCTGGCCGGCTGGCTCCTTAAAAAGCTCGATATGCAGGATGGTTCCCTGACACAAGGTGGCACCAGTGCCACAACGGGCGGTTTTCGTAGTACAAAGTGCGTCCTAAAATTTGCCATCCAGAAGAGGGGCAGTTGAGTTTTGTTTGCCAGAGAAAAGGGCCGTGGTTTGTTTTTGGGGGCATATGGCTGAGAGTGGCTGGCTGGCCCCTGAAAATCCACGATACACAGGATGGTTCCCAGATCCAAGGTGGCACCTGTGCCAAGTCGGGCTGATTTGATAGTACTAAGTAGCTCCTGCAATCTGCCATCCAGAAGCGGGGCAGCTTACTTTTGTTTGCCAGGTAAACGGGCCGAGGTTTGTGTTTGGGGGCCTATGGCTGAGAGTGACCGGCTGGCTCCTGAAAAGCTACAATAGGCAGGATGGTGACCAGACCCATGGTGGCACCAGTGCCAAGTTGGGCTGGTTTGATAGTACCAAGTGGTTCCTGCAATCTGCCATCCAGAAGCAGGGCAGCTGAGTTTTGTTTGCCAGAGAAAAGGGCCTTGGTTTGTGTTTGGGGGCATATGGCTGGGTGTGGCCAGCTGGCTCCTTAAAATGCACGATATGCAACATGGCTCCCAGACCCAAGGTGGCACCAGTGCCAAGTTGGGCTGGTTTGATAGTACCAAGTGGCTCCTGCAATCTTCCATGATCACGTGGAGAAATACTTTCTGGTTTCAGCCTCATGCTCTTTCTTCTCTCCCTCAACTTCTCTATCACCTCTCATCTGGTTCACATGCGCTGTCTTCAAGGTCCACAGGCTACTTTTCACAGAATCTTCTGGCCTGATGAAGTAAGAATGATGAATAGAACAGAGCTGGGATCTATTTTCCAGTTTGGATAAAATGCATTCTGCACACAAATCCAAGGAGAACGGGCTGCCCCGATGCCCAGAAAATCTTTCACTCCTGCTAGTGTTCTACGTCAACCGCAACTTAGTCTGAAAGAAAAGCTTTTTCTCTGAGAGCATCTGAGAGGTTTGCATGAAGCACTGATATCTGACATATGCAATTTTGAATAGGAGAGGAAAAAGAAAATGGCAAGGAGTTTTTAATTTTAGTGGTTTCAATTTTAATTTCCGTGCACTTTTTCAAAACTTGTCAGCTCAAATGCCCATCAACATCTTTTAGTCATCTGTAAGTCAGTATTCATATAAAATGTGCTTCAAATCCAAAGAATTTCAAATTTGCACTCCAAGCTTCTATGCCTAGATTTATGATTTCCTACACATATTAGATGAAAGGAAGGCCTTTTTTACTGTGGGAGTGCTGGAACACTGGAACAGGTTGCCCAGAGAAGTTGTGGGTGTCCCATCCCTGAAAGTATTCAAGGTCACCTTGGACGGGGCTTGGAGCAGCAACAAAGGAGAAGCTTGATGGTAGAGAAACAAAGTCGGACTATAGAAGAAACTCGGATTGAAGTATAGGATCAAGTTTTCTCTCAGCTCTTGGGGTAAATTCAAAGTTGTACAAAATGACATTTATCTGTGCTATTCACTACTGTAACAGAAAGTTTCATGAAAACTGTACAGAAGATAGTAAATTTTAAAAGAGATAAGAATTACAGCATAAAATCCATGGGATAGGTTACAACATGAGACACTCTCTAAGAGAAAATCTCTTTGTTTCAGCACTTCATCGGGGTAAGATTTCATGAAGTGCCAAAGAAGGCGGCAAAATATCATTCGGGACATTATTTACTGGAATTCAGCCTGGCCATTAGTAGGAACTGCCTTTGAACATATCATGTAGATATACCACACACGCTTTCCCTTCACTGAAAAATTACTGTTTACAACAAATAAGCAATTGACGATCAAAATTGATTGAAAGCATCTTAAACATGTCAAGTATTTCATTGTAGATGATCTGTGATCCAAATGCTTCTTCCACCTTCGAGAGGGACAGAAGAATTCTTCCATATCATGATGGTTTAAAATTGTATCAACCAATGTTTTCTGCTGAAAAGATATCATCTATTTTTTTCTATTTTTGGAAGAAAATATTCCTAGACATACAACAGGTGAGAACTAAGTAATTTTAAAGAAACAAATGAAATGAAAATATTCTGTAAATAGAATGAAATGAAAAGCTGTGTTTTAAATAGGAGCTAAATATTAAACAGAATTTTTGTACCAGGCATTTGAATTACTGCACCAGCTCTTTTGCCCATCAAGAGAGGCATTTAGCATTTCAGTCTTTTCCAAGGTGTTCATGATCTGCTATGCTGATCTCTGTGTGTGCCTAGGTGTGTGTGGAGGGGGGGGCATATGAAGGGGAGTGTGTATGTTTGCTTTACAATTGTTGTGGCAGATTCATGCCTCAGCTCCACATTTTGTTTTAAAAAGGTCACACCGAGTGGATATGAAGTTTACTATCAACAAGAGATCGATTCCCAAATCATCCATTTGACTCTCCCTTATAAATCATGTGCTTTGTTGCATATTTTATCAAATATACTTTCAAGCCAGATGGAGGAAGGAGGATGTGGGAATCCCTCCACCATCTTGCAACTTTTATGTAAGTAGGTTTTCAAGAAAATCATCATTTCTCTTTTAAATATGTCTGGAACAGGCATGATGGTAGTGTCAACCTGTTGGAGTTTTTGTTGCTGGAAGAAGTTGTACAAAAGGATTGGTTTTTACATTGACCAGTTACTGAATCAAGCGCAGGAATACATTGGAAATTTAGCTGGGGGTTCCTTTTCCCAGCAGACTACTTCTAGAACGAGCTTGTACACTGAAGCTGACTCTTTTGCTCTCTTTTTGTTTCTTTCCTATTTTCTTGGCTTCTTTGCCACTATCTAGACAATTTTGGAACTTTGTTCCCAACTAAAATGGTTTCAATAGTCTGATTGTGATCATACATTTTTACAAGGAATTTTTAAAATCTTTCCTCGAGTCCAGAAAGTCAAGGACTTAGATCTTTTTCTTCCCTTATCAATATTGCCATGAAATTGATAAATAAAGACCAACTCTTTATTTTTGTTTTTAACCCACGTAGATAATTCCCATCCATTAATCCATTTTGTGGACCAATAGCTGCCATTCTGATGGAAGCTGTCACTTCTTAACAATAGGCATTCTGTGACTATGTTGACTGCACTTTGGGTGAAGATCCTAACTGGTCTTAGATATACATAGGGAGAAATTTGCTCAGCCAGTGTCAGTCTTAAGCATGCGTATCAGAAGATCTTTCTAGAGCTGGGAATTTTCCCATGAAAGGGATTCAGTTAGGGAAGAGACACTTGTGCCAGAGTTTTACATTCTTCTTGAACACTGCTTAAGGAACTTAGATGCCATGTCCATTTGGATCTCTGTCTGCACAGAACTTTGTCATGCCAGCGCTTTGAAATGCATCTTGAAGAGAATTCACTAGCACAGAATGAAAGAGAGTGGAAGGGGTTGGTGGGGCTAACCAGGCCCAACCCCCCTGCCTAAACCAGGATACCTAGAGCCTCTTGCCCAGGATTCTATCTGGGTGTACTTTTAATGTCTTCAAAGATCCAGGCTCCACAATCTTTCTGGGCAGTCTGTGCCGTGGTTCAGTCACCCTGACAGTAAAGAAACATTTACTGATGTTCAAAGGCAATCTCCTGTATTTCAGTGTGTGCCCACTGCCTCTTGTCTTTTCCCTCAGCATCACTGAAAAGACACTGATTCCCTCCCCTTTGCACTATTGCTTCCATATGTATGTGTGATGCCATGTAGAGGTATGTCAAAAACCTCCCTGAAGCCCAGGCAGATAATATTCCCTTCATCTACCAGTCAAGTTGATTCATCAGAGGAGTTTAAAGTGATGTTCAGCATGAAATTCCCCTGAAAAATCATGCTAACTACATTATTTGGTCATCTGTCATGTGCCTGGCAAGGATTTCCAGGAAGAGCTGCTTCATCAACTTCCTGGGGATAAAAAAGAGGCTGGCTGGTTTGTACTATGGCGAGTCCTCTTAATTGCCTTTTTTGAAGATGGGTGTCATTTGCTAACATCCACCCTTTAGCTCCTCTTCTCATCTACACCTCGGCAAAAAGCTTTTCCACTATGTCTGGCTAGGAAAAACTGTGCCAGCACAGAAAACATCTCCCATCGTGTTCTAGAAGTTGCACGGATGTCTGCCAAGTGTTTGGCAGGAAGAAAAGAAAAGTTGTCCAAAACAGCTTCCAATCGAATGTTCCTGTGATTGGAAAAGTCAGGAGAGTGCAAAGGTACTGTTTTCTATCAGTTGGCAAGGTGCGCACACAATCCCAGTGTTGTACAGCTTGCTTCTTCACCTTCCCGAAGCTGCCGCTCTCGCCGGCTGCCGGAGCCCAAGAAGCGGCTTCTTCGCGCAAAGACGATTGTGCCGCTCACAGTGCTCTCCTTAGCGCGGCTTCTGCCGAAAGACGCCCGGCAGCGGCTCTTACCTCCGGAGAGCATCCTACCTTCGTCTTTCGCGTCTTTTGTAGTCTACATCTTAGCAAAACGCTTCTCCACTATGTCTGGCTAGGAAAAACTGTGCCAGCACAGAAAACATCTCCCATCGTGTTCTAGAAGTTGCACGGATGTCTGCCAAGTGTTTGGCAGGAAGAAAAGAAAAGTTGTCCAAAACAGCTTCCAATCGAATGTTCCTGTGATTGGAAAAGTCAGGAGAGTGCAAAGGTACTGTTTTCTATCAGTTGGCAAGGTGCGCACACAATCCCAGTGTTGTACAGCTTGCTTCTTCACCTTCCCGAAGCTGCCGCTCTCGCCGGCTGCCGGAGCCCAAGAAGCGGCTTCTTCGCGCAAAGACGATTGTGCCGCTCACAGTGCTCTCCTTAGCGCGGCTTCTGCCGAAAGACGCCCGGCAGCGGCTCTTACCTCCGGAGAGCATCCTACCTTCGTCTTTCGCGTCTTTTGTAGTCTACATCTTAGCAAAACGCTTTTCCACTATGTCTGGCTAGGAAAAACTGTGCCAGCACAGAAAACATCTCCCATCGTGTTCTAGAAGTTGCACGGATGTCTGCCAAGTGTTTGGCAGGAAGAAAAGAAAAGTTGTCCAAAACAGCTTCCAATCGAATGTTCCTGTGATTGGAAAAGTCAGGAGAGTGCAAAGGTACTGTTTTCTATCAGTTGGCAAGGTGCGCACACAATCCCAGTGTTGTACAGCTTGCTTCTTCACCTTCCCGAAGCTGCCGCTCTCGCCGGCTGCCGGAGCCCAAGAAGCGGCTTCTTCGCGCAAAGACGATTGTGCCGCTCACAGTGCTCTCCTTAGCGCGGCTTCTGCCGAAAGACGCCCGGCAGCGGCTCTTACCTCCGGAGAGCATCCTACCTTCGTCTTTCGCGTCTTTTGTAGTCTACATCTTAGCAAAACGCTTCTCCACTATGTCTGGCTAGGAAAAACTGTGCCAGCACAGAAAACATCTCCCATCGTGTTCTAGAAGTTGCACGGATGTCTGCCAAGTGTTTGGCAGGAAGAAAAGAAAAGTTGTCCAAAACAGCTTCCAATCGAATGTTCCTGTGATTGGAAAAGTCAGGAGAGTGCAAAGGTACTGTTTTCTATCAGTTGGCAAGGTGCGCACACAATCCCAGTGTTGTACAGCTTGCTTCTTCACCTTCCCGAAGCTGCCGCTCTCGCCGGCTGCCGGAGCCCAAGAAGCGGCTTCTTCGCGCAAAGACGATTGTGCCGCTCACAGTGCTCTCCTTAGCGCGGCTTCTGCCGAAAGACGCCCGGCAGCGGCTCTTACCTCCGGAGAGCATCCTACCTTCGTCTTTCGCGTCTTATGTAGTCTACACCTCGGCAAAAAGCTTTTCCACTATGTCTGGCTAGGAAAAACTGTGCCAGCACAGAAAACATCTCCCATCGTGTTCTAGAAGTTGCACGGATGTCTGCCAAGTGTTTGGCAGGAAGAAAAGAAAAGTTGTCCAAAACAGCTTCCAATCGAATGTTCCTGTGATTGGAAAAGTCAGGAGAGTGCAAAGGTACTGTTTTCTATCAGTTGGCAAGGTGCGCACACAATCCCAGTGTTGTACAGCTTGCTTCTTCACCTTCCCGAAGCTGCCGCTCTCGCCGGCTGCCGGAGCCCAAGAAGCGGCTTCTTCGCGCAAAGACGATTGTGCCGCTCACAGTGCTCTCCTTAGCGCGGCTTCTGCCGAAAGACGCCCGGCAGCGGCTCTTACCTCCGGAGAGCATCCTACCTTCGTCTTTCGCGTCTTTTGTAGTCTACATCTTAGCAAAACGCTTTTCCACTATGTCTGGCTAGGAAAAACTGTGCCAGCACAGAAAACATCTCCCATCGTGTTCTAGAAGTTGCACGGATGTCTGCCAAGTGTTTGGCAGGAAGAAAAGAAAAGTTGTCCAAAACAGCTTCCAATCGAATGTTCCTGTGATTGGAAAAGTCAGGAGAGTGCAAAGGTACTGTTTTCTATCAGTTGGCAAGGTGCGCACACAATCCCAGTGTTGTACAGCTTGCTTCTTCACCTTCCCGAAGCTGCCGCTCTCGCCGGCTGCCGGAGCCCAAGAAGCGGCTTCTTCGCGCAAAGACGATTGTGCCGCTCACAGTGCTCTCCTTAGCGCGGCTTCTGCCGAAAGACGCCCGGCAGCGCTCTTACCTCCTGAGAGTGGCAGCTTCGGGAAGGTTAAGAAGCAAGCTGTACAACACTGGGATTTGTGTGCGCACCTTGCCAAACTGATAGAAAACAGTACCTTTGCACTCTCCTGACTTTTCCAATCACATGAACATTCGATTGGAAGCTGTTTTGGACAACTTTTCTTTTCTTCCTGCCAAACACTTGGCAGACATCCGTGCAACTTCTAGAACACGATGGGATGTTTTCTGTGCTGGCACAGTTTTTCCTAGCCAGACATAGTGGAAAAGCGTTTTGCCGAGGTGTAGACTACAAAAGACGCGAAAGACGAAGGTAGGAGCTCTCCGGAGGTAAGAGCCGCTGCCGGGCGTCTTCGGCAGAAGCCGCGCTAAGGAGAGCCCTGTGAGCGGCACAATCGTCTTTGCGCGAAGAAGCCGCTTCTTGGGCTCCGGCAGCCGGCGAGAGCGCAGCTTCGGGAAGGTGAAGAAGCAAGCTGTACAACACTGGGATTGTGTGCGCACCTTGCCAACTGATAGAAAACAGTACCTTTGCACTCTCCCGACTTTTCCAATCACAGGAACATTCGATTGGAAGCTGTTTTGGACAACTTTTCTTTTCTTCCTGCCAAACACTTGGCAGACATCCGTGCAACTTCTAGAACACGATGGGAGATGTTTTCTGTGCTGGCACAGTTTTTCCTAGCCAGACATAGTGGAAAAGCTTTTTGCCGAGGTGTAGACTACATAAGACGCGAAAGACGAAGGTAGGATGCTCTCCGGAGGTAAGAGCCGCTGCCGGGCGTCTTTCGGCAGAAGCCGCGCTAGGAGAGCACTGTGAGCGGCACAATCGTCTTTGCGCGAAGAAGCCGCTTCTTGGGCTCCGGCAGCCGGCGAGAGCGGCAGCTTCGGGAAGGTGAAGAAGCAAGCTGTACAACACTGGATTGTGTGCGCACCTTGCAAACTGATAGAAAACAGTACCTTTGCACTCTCCTGACTTTTCCAATCACAGGACATTCGATTGGAAGCTGTTTTGGACAACTTTTCTTTTCTTCCTGCCAAACACTTGGCAGACATCCGTGCACTTCTAGAACACGATGGGAGATGTTTTCTGTGCTGGCACAGTTTTTCCTAGCCAGACCTAGTGGAGAAGCGTTTTGCTAAGATGTAGACTACAAAAGACGCGAAAGACGAAGGTAGGATGCTCTCCGAGGTAAGAGCCGCTGCCGGGCGTCTTTCGGCAGAAGCCGCGCTAAGGAAGCCCTGTGAGCGGCACAATCGTCTTTGCGCGAAGAAGCCGCTTCTTGGGCTCCGGCAGCCGGCGAGAGCGGCAGCTTCGGGAAGGTGAAGAAGCACGCTGTACAACACTGGGAATTGTGTGCGCACCTTGCCAACTGATAGAAAACAGTACCTTGCACTCTCCTGACTTTTCCAATCACAGGAACATTCGATTGGAAGCTGTTTTGGACACTTTTCTTTTCTTCCTGCCAAACACTTGGCAGACATCCGTGCAACTTCTAGAACACGATGGGAGATGTTTTCTGTGCTGGCACAGTTTTTCCTAGCCAGACATAGTGGAAAAGCTTTTTGCCGAGGTGTAGACTACATAGACGCGAAAGACGAAGGTAGGATGCTCTCCGGAGGTAAGAGCCGCTGCCGGGCGTCTTTCCGGCAGAAGCCGCGCTAAGGAGAGCACTGTGAGCGGCACAATCGTCTTTGCGCGAAGAAGCCGCTTCTTGGCTCCGGCAGTCCGGCGAGAGCGGCAGCTTCGGGAAGGTGAAGAAGCAAGCTGTACAACACTGGATTGTGTGCGCACCTTGCCAACTGATAGAAAACAGTACCTTTGCACTCTCCTGACTTTTCCAATCACAGGAACATTCGATTGGAAGCTGTTTTGGACAACTTTTCTTTTCTTCCTGCCAAACACTTGGCAGACATCCGTGCAACTTCTAGAACACGATGGGAGATGTTTTCTGTGCTGGCACAGTTTTCCTAGCCAGACATAGTGAAAAGCGTTTTGCTAAGATGTAGACTACAAAAGACGCGAAGACGAAGGTAGGATGCTCTCCGAGGTAAGAGCCGCTGCCGGCGTCTTTCGGCAGAAGCCGCGCTAAGGAGAGCACTGTGAGCGGCACAATCGTCTTTGCGCGAAGAAGCCGCTTCTTGGGCTCCGGCAGCCGGCGAGAGCGGCAGCTTCGGGAAGGTGAAGAAGCAAGCTGTACAACACTGGGATTGTGTGCGCACCTTGCCAACTGATAGAAAACAGTACCTTTGCACTCTCCTGACTTTTCCAATCACATGAACATTCGATTGGAAGCTGTTTTGAACAACTTTTCTTTTCTTCCTGCCAAACACTTGGCAGACATCCGTGCAACTTCTAGAACACGATGGGAGATGTTTTCTGTGCTGGCACAGTTTTCCTAGCCAGACATAGTGGAAAAGCGTTTTGCCGAGGTGTAGACTACAAAAGACGCGAAAGACGAAGGTAGGATGCTCTCCGGAGGTAAGAGCCGCTGCCGGGGCGTCTTTCGGCAGAAGCCGCGCTAAGGAGAGCCCTGTGAGCGCACAATCGTCTTTTGCGCGAAGAAGCCGCTTCTTGGGCTCCGGCAGCCGGCGAGAGCGGCAGCTTCGGGAAGGTGAAGAAGCAAGCTGTACAACACTGGGATTGTGTGCGCACCTTGCCAACTGATAGAAAACAGTACCTTTGCACTCTCCTGACTTTTCCAATCACAGGAACATTCGATTGGAAGCTGTTTTGGACAACTTTCTTTTCTTCCTGCAAACACTTGGCAGACATCCGTGCAACTTCTAGAACACGATGGGAGATGTTTTCTGTGCTGGCCACAGTTTTTCCTAGCCAGACATAGTGGGAAAAGCTTTTTGCCGAGGTGTAGACTACATAAGACGCGAAAGACGAAGGTAGGATGCTCTCCGGAGGTAAGAGCCGCTGCCGGGCGTCTTTCGGCAGAAGCCGCGCTAAGGAGAGCACTGTGAGCGGCACAATCGTCTTTGCGCGAAGAAGCCGCTTCTTGGGCTCCGGCAGCCGGCGAGAGCGGCAGCTTCGGGAAGGTGAAGAAGCAAGCTGTACAACACTGGGATTGTGTGCGCACCTTGCCAACTGATAGAAAACAGTACCTTTGCACTCTCCTGACTTTTCCAATCACAGGAACATTCGATTGGAAGCTGTTTTGGACAACTTTTCTTTTCTCCTGCCAAACACTTGGCAGACATCCGTGGCAAACTTCTAGAACACGATGGGAGATGTTTTCTGTGCTGGCACAGTTTTTCCTAGCCAGACATAGTGGAGAAGCGTTTGCTAAGATGTAGACTACAAAAGACGCGAAAGACGAAGGTAGGATGCTCTCCGGAGGTAAGAGGCCGCTGCCGGGCGTCTTTCGGCAGAAGCCGCGCTAAGAGAGCACTGTGAGCGGCACAATCGTCTTTGCGCGAAGAAGCCGCTTCTTGGGCTCCGGCAGCCGGCGAGAGCGGCAGCTTCGGGAAGGTGAAGAAGCAAGCTGTACAACAAGGGATTGTGTGCGCACCTTGCCAACTGATAGAAAACAGTACCTTTGCACTCTCCCTGACTTTTCCAATCACAGGAACATTCGATTGGAAGCTGTTTTGACAACTTTTCTTTTCTTCCTGCAAAACACTTGGCAGACATCCGTGCAACTTCTAGAACACGATGGGAGATGTTTTCTGTGCTGGCACAGTTTTTCCTAGCCAGACATAGTGGAAAAGCTTTTTGCCGAGGTGTAGATGAGAAGAGGAGCTAAAGAGTGGATGTTAGCAAATGACACCCATCTTCAAAAAAGGCAATTAAGAGGACTCGCCATAGTACAACCAGCCAGCCTCTTTTTTATCCCCAGGAAGTTGATGAAGCAGCTCTTCCTGGAAATCCTTGCCAGGCACATGACAGATGACCAAATAATGTAGTTAGCATGATTTTTCAGGGAATTTCATGCTGAACATCACTTTAAACTCCTCTGATGAATCAACTTGACTGGTAGATGAGGGAATATTATCTGCCTGGGCTTCAGGGAGGTTTTTGACATACCTCTACATGGCATCACACATACATATGGAAGCAATAGTGCAAAGGGGAGGGAATCAGTGTCTTTTCAGTGATGCTGAGGGAAAAGACAAGAGGCAGTGGGCACACACTGAAATACAGGAGATTGCCTTTGAACATCAGTAAATGTTTCTTTACTGTCAGGTGACTGAACCACGGCACAGACTGCCCAGAAAGATTGTGGAGCCTGGATCTTTGAAGACATTAAAAGACACCCAGATAGAATCCTGGGCAAGAGGCTCTAGGTATCCTGGTTTAGGCAGGGGGGTTGGGCCTGGTTAGCCCCACCAACCCCTTCCACTCTCTTTCATTCTGTGCTAGTGAATTCTCTTTCAAGATGCATTTCAAAGCGCTGGCATGGACAAAGTTCTGTGCAGACAGAGATCCAAATGGACATGGCATCTAAGTTCCTTAAGCAGTGTTCAAGAAGAATGTAAAACTCTGGCACAAGTGTCTCTTCCCTAACTGAATCCCTTTCATGGGAAAATTCCCAGCTCTAGAAAGATCTTCTGATACGCATGCTTAAGGACTGACACTGGCTGAGCAAATTTCTCCCTATTGTATATCTAAGACCAGTTAGGATCTTCACCCAAAGTGCAGTCAACATAGTCACAGAATGCCTATTGTA